>NW_019154168.1:758578-936366 GCF_002288905.1 Enhydra lutris kenyoni | reverse complement strand
GTGTGTGTGTGTGTGTGTGTGTGTGTGTGTGTGTGTGTGTGTGTGTGTGTTTGTACTTAAATTAAGCAATAGCTGGAATCTGGGCTGATATAACTAAATAAAACACTAGAGAATATTGTTTCTCTAACTTTCCTTTCTTTTTCTTTTGGTGTAACATCAGAAGAGGGATCTTTGTGAAGGATCTAATCTATTCCTCTTAGGACAGAACTTTTCTGATCATTCTTTAAACATTAAAATTAAAATCCTCTCAAAAAGAGTGTACTACTATGACACTTAATAATCCCTGCCAAAATTCTCCATTTTAGCTAGCTTAGGTCTTACATACTGTAATTCAAATCTTCTCGTTAATCCTTTGAGGATGAGGAAAGGCAGTTCCTCCTTATTTTACTTTTCTCTCACTGGGTTTAAAATTTCTGTTTCATTGTTTTTCCTCAACAGATTCTGCTTTTCAACAACTTGCTCATCTTCATGGATCTTTCCATAGGTCACTAAATTTTCTTTCTATTGGTATGCTTGAAACTTGATGTTCATTTAGTCTCACATTGTATCCAAAATTTTTTTTTTAAAGATTTTATTTATTTGTCAGAGAGAGAGGGAGAGAGAGCGAGCACAGGCAGACACAATGGCAGGCAGAGGCAGAGGGAGAAGCAGGCTCCCCGCCGAGCAAAAAGCCCGACTCGATCGAGCAGGACTCGATCCCAGGACGCTGGGATCATGACCTGAGCCAAAGGCAACCACCTAACCAACTGAGCCACCCAGGCGTCCCCCAAAATATTTTAAATACCAAGTATCAACTATTTATTTACAGTTACAAGTACTTAAAAATCTCTTTGGGTTGAGATTAATGCCTCTTGCTCTTTGTTACAGGGTTTATTTTATTAACACACCAACACAGTGGGAAATTTATGGTCACATTTTACATACCATCATATTATATTTCACCAAGTATGCTGGTGATCATATTACTGAATATTTATGGACAAGGCTCAAACAGATTCAGGGTGATAGTGGGTAACAGCTGGTCATAAACGTCAAAGAGTAAAGTTTACTCTTGAATCTCACCACATCATCTAAGAAAGGGGCATTCTAACATACATTGCACTAAAAATTCTGAGGTAGCAAATTTTGGTTTGTAATTTTTTAGCTCGCCATATTCTTTTTTTTAAAGTTTTTATTTAAATTCTAGTCAGGTAACCTATAGTATGATATTAGTTTCAGGTATAAAATGTAGTGATTCAACACATACAACTCCCGTTGCTCATCACAATAAATGCTCTTCTAAATCCCCTTCACCTATTTCACCCATCCCCCCACCCAACTCCTCTGGTAACCATCACTTTGTTTTCTGTAGTTAAGAGTCTGTTTCTTGGTTTGCTTCTTTCTCTCTCTTTTTTTTCCCTTTGATCATCTGTTTTGTTTCTTTTATTATTATTATTTAAATTTAATTAGTCAACGTATAGTACATCAATAGTTTCAGATATAGAGTTCAGTTACCGCTCAGCTGCTTATAACACCCAGTGCTCATCACATCATGTGCCCTCCTTAATGCCCAGCACCTAGTGTTTTGTTTCTGAAATTCCACATGAGTGAAATCATATGATACTTGTCTTTCTCTGACTGACTTATTTTGCTTAGCATAATACTCTCTAGCTCCATCCATGTCGATGCAAATTAGCTTGCTATATTTTTGAGCTAACCATGCACATTATTATAAATACCATGTTTTTTTTTTCTTTTTCTTTAGATTTTTTATTTAAATTCAATCTACTTAACATATAGTGTATTATTAGTTTTGGGGTAGAACTTAGTGTTACATCAGTTGTACAGAATACAAAGTGCTCATTCCATCAAATGCCCTCCAAAATGCCCATCATGCATTCCCCTCCCCCCACATCCCCTCTAGCAACCCTCAGTTTGTTCTCTATAGTTGAGAGTCTCTTATGGTTTGCCTCCCTCTCTGTTTTTTATCTTAATTTTTCCTTCCCTTCCCCATGTTCATCTGTTTTGTTTCTTAAATTCCAAAATACCATGTTATTAACACAATATATTTTCTCATTAAAAAAAACTCCAGCCAGACACCTACAGGCCCAAAATAGAGTCACTTGTGCTAGGTCCATGTCACCAAACTGGGACTTACTATCTAACCTGATTGCTGGTTCAACCTTCCCCAGGAATGTAATCTGAACTGGTCAGTCTAGATTTTCTTGGTCAACATTGGTGAGGTAATCAACCTAATAAGACCCTTTAGACTCCCCATAGGAGGTGAATTTGTTCATAACTTCCTTACCCTGCATTTAAAAACTATTCCCTTTCTGTATCCCTTTGGAGCTCCTCTCTACTTGCTAGATGAGCTGCTGTCTTATTCATAAATTGTTCAATAAAGCCAATTTTTTCTTTAAAATTTACCTGAATTTTTATTATTTAACATAGGTAATGAGATAATAGTTTTTTTACTTATCTAAATTTTCTACCTTTATGAAATGAATGTATAATTATATTTTAATAAAATTATTTAAATATGTTCCTTTTTCAAAGATAAATATCTTATATTATTTTAAAAAGTCTAAACTAAAATATAATTATGCTTTTAGCTCTAATTTCTAGTTTTACAAGAAAAATTGGAGATTAAAGAAAGAGGTAAAAGATTCCATAAGGAAGTAATCAGAGGATCTAGAATGAGCACTTCTTATGGTACAACTAACTCTATTTCTTTTTTTTTTTCTTATATCTTTTTTTTTTTTTTTAATTTAAATTCTTTGTTACCATAGAGTGCAATATTGGTTTCAGGAGTAGAATTCAGTGATTCATCATTTACATACAACATTCAGTTCATCATAACAAGTGATGATTCCCATCACCCATCTAGCTCATCTCCCATTCATTTCCCTCTATCAACCCTCTGTTCTCTATCTCTAACCCTATTTCTTTAGCAAGTCAATGACATACAAGATTGGCGGGTGAGTGGTGGTGGTGGTGGGGCACAGAGTAGCAGAGACTTTAGTTTGAAAATGATTAAAAGATGTAACAACAAAATTCAATATGTTTGAACAAATCAACTATGAAAATATTTTTGAGACAACTAGTGAAAGTTTGAATATGAGCCTGGTATTAGATGACTTCAATTTTTATCAGTTTTATTAGCGATGATTAGCTATATAATGGTAGCTATTATGTAAGATTTAACTTTTCTATTTTTTTTTTTAATTCTGAAGCATTTCAAAGCAAATCCCAAATATCATGGCATTTTTTCCCTAAAAACTGTGGCATCAAGAAAATATAGGAAAATTAAGTGTGGTAAAATGCTACACTTGGTGAATCAGTGTGGTGGGAATGTGGGATTCAACTTACAATTTTTTCTTTGATGGAGTTTTGATGTTTTTTCCATAATAAAAGGTTTTTTTAAAGAACTGATAGCCAACTGATTGCTAAGTGAGGGCTAACTAGCTGCTAAGTATTTAATGAGGCTTCCTTGATACACACACACACACACACACACACACACACACATCTATGGCTCCTTTTATCATTATCTTTTATTAAAGTTCACTATAAAAGTATTTCTGCTTCTATTGTAACTCCTTCAGAGTGTCACATCTGCCCCAGTGTACAGCCATAAACTGTGCCATTTAGGTGTTCATGTACATAACTCTAGTTCTTTTTTTCCCCAAAATGGTTTATTAAAACTGAGTAATGTATTTCTTGTCTGCCTCCTGCTTTGCATACAACTCTGATTCTCACTGCCAGAGGCCTAAGTTTAACAGAAAGAGACAGACAGAGACAGAGAGATCTTTTTTCAGAGAAGAATAGGACAAATAAGAATATTTCAGAATAGCTTTAATATTTCTTACCAGCTTCTTGTGTTTGGTATCCTTGAGCCTCAAAAGGCTATAAAGCTGGTTGCAGAGAGAAGTTTTATCAGGAGAAATTATTTCCTGTATCTCTCTTTTTCTGAGTCTATTAAGACCTGTGCTGGCTGGTTCCTTTTTGCATTAGGTAGGTGTCTGATTTTTAAGAGGAGCTTAATAGGCTACTGAGTGCTTGAAAAGTTAATTTAGCTTGAATTTAATAATTTAATTCAGAAGTAGTATTGAATGCCTACCTACTGTGTTCACCCCAGTATAACAGTAGTTATGTATTCATTACATCTTAAAATTAGTAATAATCCTTTCAAACATAGGATATATGTGAATTTAATTCTGTCATCCAACATTACTCAACTTAAAAAATAGGAAAAAGTACTGGGAGATTTCCAACACATGAAAGAAAATAACAAGAATATTGAACCTATAAATTCTAAAGCATTAGTTTTTCCTTTTTTCCTTTCTTTCTATTTTATTTGAGTATAGTTGACACACACAGTTGTATAGTTTCAGGTATATCACATAGTAATTGGACAAGTTTACACATTAGGTGATGTTCACACGAATGTAGCTGTGTCTGTCCCCAGACAACACTATTACAATGTCATTGACTATATTCCTCATGCTGTGCCTTTTTTCTGCAATTAATTCATTCCATAAATGGAAGCCCATATCTCCCACTCTCTTTCATTCATTTTGTCCATCCCTCCATCCCCCAGGAAGATAATTTTAAACTAAAGGTGAGGACATTGAATCCTGTCCAAAGATTTTTTTATTTACAATGATGACATACTTACCTATGATAAAACATGCGAGCCATGCCCATTCTTTGCTTTTCCCCTCCAGACAGAACATCTTTCCAGTCCATAACAGCATCCCATCCTTAAAAATATATAACATATATTTTAACATATATTACATATACATATACATACACACATGTGTATGTGTACATATAACATATATTTTACCCTGGACAATTGATTCCTGGCAAGTTTAAATTATTAATACCAAAGGACCTGGTATTTTATAGAACATATGCTTGGATACTAGAGAGCCTCATTTATAAGCATTTTGGTTTAGATTTCTTATTTTTTAAAAATTTTAAAAAGATTTTATTTATTCATTTGACAGAGATAGAGATAGTGAGAGAGGGCACAAAAGCAGGGAGAGTGGGAGAGGAAAAGCAGGCTTTCCCACTCAGCAGGGAGCCAGATGCAGGGCTGGATCCCAGGATCCTGCGATCATGACTGGAGCGGAAGGCGGACGTTTAACAACTGAGCCACCCAGGCACCCCCAGATTTCATATTTTTTAATGTTAATAATTCCTTATGCTGATAAAACATATTCTAAGAATACAAAATATAGACCCTTTTAAAATTTGTTTCTGAATATCTCTAAAAAGTTGGTATACCTATGCTTATTTTGGAGGGTGGTAGGAGAAAAGACCAACAATTTACACAGGCCTATTGCAAAGTCTACAAAGAGTAAGACAGAAACTAACTTAAATGGCTTCCATTTGCCTGGTACTTTATATGAGTATGTATAGATATATACACGCATATACATTTATATAAATTATGATTACATTTCTATAAACACACACACACACACCCCACAAACCCCTCCAGGAATGGAATTATGAGACTTTTATTTTCTAAGTTACACATTTTTATAATATGTAAAAATTTGATGGTTTTTATTATTTTTATGGCTTATCTTTTTTGGGGGGGCCTATGAGAGAGATGGCCATATCAAATATTATCTGTGAGAATATCAGAAAATAAAGCAGAGTAGACAATGTCTGATATCCAGAGAGCAAAATGACTGCCAAAACTTGACACATACATTCAGTACAACAATTCCAAATCCCAAGTATTCAAGGCTTAGTTCTCCCATTTGGAAAAAATTCAGGCTCTTTGCCCTCCTCTTTATCCATCAGCTGAATTTTCACCTTTATTAAACTTTCTAAATAAACTTGGACAAAGGGAAAGAAAATAGGAAGTGTAGAGTCTTTGTTGTTTTTGTGCACTAGGTTGAAAAGATTTTCCCTATTTCCTAATAATACTCCCCAGTGGGTACCACTGTTCATTTTTTTTTTTTTTTTTGGGGTAAACTTCCAAGAATTTTCTGTTCATTTAAAAACATATCCTTACAATTTTTATATTAGGAAAAAAATCTCAAAATGTCATCTGATTTAAATAAAGTTCTTGCTTCTAGTGAAAACTGTTGAAATACAATTAATTTCTCTGTATAACTGAATTTTATAGCATTTATGAAACACAAGCAAGGATTTGAAAAATAAGTTCAGATTGCTACACAGTGGAGAAATAGTCCGGGCTTAATTTTTTTTTTTTTTTTTTTCCTGCCAACTGAGAAAGCACAACAGAAAAGTATTTGGGTCAAAGGAAACTTTAGCTTTACATATTTAAATAAATCATGTCCTCTGTTCCATTCAACCCAAAAGTTTTAATAGGCAGTGTTGCTTGATCATAGAACATATAAATCAAAAGTCTGAGTTATAATTTCACCTCTGATGCTGATTTAGTGAGCTGAGGCCAGCAAAGAAAACAGTTTTCCTGCTTCCTTGAGATGTAGGTATTGCTCTAGTTCATATTAACATTTGTTAACACTTTTACTCTTGTCTATTTTGTAACCTTTTGCGTGGAATCAAATGTAGTTTCTAATTCCGCCTTTAAAGCAAAGCATTTCTCTAAGTAAACTATTAGCTAGTTTAAATAGAACTTCAGTAGGCTTCTTCTAAAGTAAGTGATGTCATTTCAAATTTAGGTGCTTTCAAGCTTTGCTTAAAAACATGATTAAGTGAGTGAAGAGTAGTCCCCTTGTTTTTGTTTTTATGTGCAAGGATATAACAGTTCTTATTAGTGTCTAAGAAGCTAGAAGATAGCATAGCACAGTGGCACGGCCTAGTATAGAATACTGACTTTCAAGTGAGATCTGTATTTGAATCCCTGTCATAACAATAGTGAGCCCCTGGGGAAGTTTCGAAACTTCTGAATTTCACCTGTGAAAGGGGTTATTAAAACCCATATCATGAGACAGTTATAAATGTTAACTAAGATGACAATGTACATTGCTTAATGTGTTCTGCAAGGTGAGCACTCAATAAGCCATAACAATTACCGTTACATTATTAAGGTTGGAACATTCTTTTAAAAAGCTCTTAAACTTCTTGATGATTTCTAAAAGAATATAATGGTCCATGTTTATTATAAATTTCTATTTAGGTGATTGGATTTCAAATTTACCCAAAATAATTTCCTCGAGATTAACATGCAGCATTTATTCTGCCCTGGGAAGGAGAGGACTGTGTGAAAAAAAAAAAAAGACAATCTGCTTTCCATATTTTCAGTATTTGTGACTCATGTTTAGAAATGTCACAAAAATAAACAGAATAATGTCTCTT
The DNA here is from genome assembly GCF_002288905.1 of Enhydra lutris kenyoni. Classification (NCBI taxonomy): domain Eukaryota; kingdom Metazoa; phylum Chordata; class Mammalia; order Carnivora; family Mustelidae; genus Enhydra; species Enhydra lutris. The sequence continues at coordinate 929,079 of NW_019154168.1, read as the reverse complement.
GACTGCCTCATTTCTGATAAGAATCAAATGAAATAATATATATGAAATTTCCATATAAACTATCAAGTACCACCACAAAAAGACAAAATATCATAGTATTAATATTATGAGTAGTAATTTTATCATTAGTTACTAATTTGTGTGCATTTACTATGTGCCATTATTCTAAATGCTCTACAGAGAGTCTTTTTAAGATTTTTTATTTTATTTTATTTTATTTATTTGTCAGAAAGAGAGAGAGAGAGCACAGGCAGAGGGAGAAGCAGGCTCCCCACAGAACAAGGAGCCCGATGTGGGACTCGATCCCAGGACGCTGGGCTCATGACCTGAGCCGAAGGCAGCTGCTTAACCAACTGAGCCACCCAGGTGTCCCTCTACAGAGAGTCTTTTTTAAAAAGTTTTTAATTCCAGTTAGTTAACATGCAGTGTAATATTGGTTTCAGGTGTACAATATAGTGATTCAACACTTCCATACAACACCTGGTGCTCATCACAAATGCATTCCTGAATCCAACCTCCCATGCCCCTCCCCTGTGGTAACCATCAGTTTGTTCTCTATAATAAAGAGTCTGTTGCTTGGTTTCTCTCTCTCTTTTTCCCCTTTGCTCATTTGTTTTGTTTCCTAAATTCCCATATGAGTGAAATCATACAGTATTTGTCTTTCTCTGACTTATTTTGCTTAGCATAATACTCTCTAGCTCTGTCCATGTCATTGCAATTGGCAAGACTTCATTCCTTTTTATGGCATATACATTCCATTATATGTATGTACACAGACCACCTCTTCTTTATCCATTCATCAATGGATGCACACTTTGGGAAGCTGGCATATCTTGGCTATTATAAATAAATAATGCTGCTATAAACATACTGATGCATGTATCTTTTTGCATTGGTGTTTTTTTATTCTTTGGGTAAATATCCAGTAGTGTGATTGCTGGGTCACAGGGTAGCTCTATTTTTAACTTTTTGAGGAAACTCCATACTGTTTTCCAGAGTGGCTGCACTGGTTTGGATTCCCACCAACAGTGCAAGAGAGTTTCTTCCTCTCCACATCCTCACCAATGATTGTTTCTTGTGTTGATTTTAGCCATTCTGGGAGGTATGAGGTGATACCTCCTGGTGGTTCCGATTTGCATTTCCCTGATGGTAAGTGATGATGAACATGTTTTTATAGGTCTCTTGGTCATCTGATATCTTTTTTTGAGAAATATCTGTTCATGTCTTCTGCCCGCAAAAGCTTTTTATTTTAATGTAGTCCCAGTGGTTTATTTTTGTTTTTATTTCCCTTGCCTCAGAAGACATATCTAGAAAAAATGTTGCTAAGGTTGATGTCAAAGAGGTTATTGCCTATGTTCTCTTCTAGGATTTTTATGGTTTCAGGTCTCACATATAGGTCTTTAATCCATTTTGAATTTATTTTTGTGTATGGTGTAAGAAAGTGATTCAGTTTCATTCTTTTGCATGTTGCCATCCAGTTTTCCCAACACCATTTTGAAGTGACTGTCTTGTTTCCATTGGATATGCTTTCCTGTGTTGTCAAAGATTAATTGTCCGGGAGCCTGGATGGCCCAGTTGGTTAAGTGACTGCCTTCGGCTCAGGTCATGATCCTGGAGTCCTGGCATCAAGTCCCACATTGGGCTCCCTGTTCAGTGGGGAGTCTGCTTCTCCCTCTGACCTTCTACCCTCTCATGCTCTCTAACTCTCTTCTTCTCTCTCAAGTAAATAAATAAAATCTTAAAAAAAAAAAACATTAATTGACCATATAGTTGTGGGACTCTTCGGAGAGTCTTATTAGTTGCTTAATCAGAGGAAACAAACGGAGGATTGCCGGAGGGGAGGGGTGCTGGGGGATGGGGTAACTTCATGATGAACTTTAAGGAGGGCACGTGATATAATGAGCACTGTGTGTTATATAAGACTGATGAATTATTGACCTCTACCTCTGAAACCAATAATATATTATATGTTAATCAATTGAATTTAAACAAACATTAATAAAAAATGATTTGACTATTAGAAAGTAATTCTTTTTTAAGTTCATATGTATAAATGTTAATTCTACTTTTTCAAAAATGTCTTATGCATAAATCACATACTATAGAAGTCTGTATTTTATCTGATTCTCTATGTGCTACTTGAAAGAGGAAAAAAAAAACGTGTTGGTAAGACTATGGGTCTGAAAATTAAAAAGTAGGGGCACCTGGGTGGCTCAGTGGGTTAAAGCCTCTGCCTTCAGCTCAGGTCATGATCCCAGGGTCCTGGGATTGAGCCCTCCATCGGGCTCTCTGCTCAGCGGAAAGCCTGCCTCCCCCTCTCTCTCTGCCTGCCTCTCTGCCTACTTGTGATCTCTGTCTGTCAAATAAATAAATAAAATCCTTAAAAAAAATGAAAATAAAAAAGTAATTCTGTGATATCTACTTCTCAAATTATTAAACTTAATATAAGCTGGGAACTTGACAGGATAATATTTCTGTCGCAGACTTTACATACATCTAGACTGATGGTGGCCTCAAGGACAATTGTATACTCAAATATGAAGGAAAAACTGTTTTCAAATGCTAGTAGCAGACAATAAAAAGCCTAGTGTGCTGCAGGAAATATAATCCAAGCAGAAGGGACGCCTGGGTGGCTCAGTTGGTTAAGCAGCTGCCTTCGGCTCAGGTCATGATCCCAGCGTCCTGGGATCGAGTCCCACATCGGGCTCCTTGCTCATCAGGGAGCCTGCTTCTCCCTCTGCCTCTGCCTGCCATTCTGTCTGCCTGTGCTTGCTCTCTCTCCCTCTCTCTCTCAGAAAAAAAAAATAAATAAATAAATAATAATCCAAGCAGAAAAGAGGATGTCAGTAATGGAAAAGCAATAAATGTTATAAAGTCTGTCTTCTGTATTTATGTTCTAATAGTAGCATATGTTCACATTAAACCATAGACTATTTACCCAAGTTTATTTTTTTGAAACAAATGCATTTTAAAAGTGGTATACTTTACCTCCTTCTCTTTGAACTATGTGATAGAGGTGGACATTGTGTAGAATGCATTCCAGATCATGGTCTGTATAGCCTTTATCATGCATGTCATCCACGGAATCAGGATAGATGACTTGATCGCGAAGACTTCCAAGAGACATGTATGGCCTATAAAACACCAAGCACACAAGGAATCCTAGTACAAAGGCATCTTGTTTACTCAGACCTCATGGTCTGAAAACTCCAGAGGAGACTTTAAATATCATATGTTGAGGGTTACATTTACTACCTGGTGATGAGTATTTCTCTCTCAGGTATGACAGGATTACACTCTGATATGTTCATGTAAAAATTCATTGAGACATGAGCCATGAGGAAAAAGTTGTATATTTTCAGTGCAGAAATACCTACCTTGTTTCACTGTATTTTATAAACATTGCTTCTGCATTTCATCTAAAATTATTTGGTTTAAATATAAAATTTGAGGTTTTGATCCAGGGATGTGAACAAGCAAAACCTTTTGAAAACGCCATTAATGGGGCACCTGGGTGGCTCAGTAGGTTGAGCAGGGACTCTTGGTTTCAGCTCAGGTCATGATCTCATGGGCGGTGGAATTCACTAGCATCAGGCTCTGGGCTCAGGGCGGAGTCTGCTTGTCTTTCTCCCTCCCTCTCTGCCCTTCCCCCCAACTTGTGTGTGGGACCATGTTTACACTTGCTCTCTCTTTTGCTCTAGGATAAATAAATAAATAAAAACTTTAAAAAATAAATAATTAAGATGCCATTAATAATAAAATGAATGCAAATTAAAACTACACTGAAGGGCGCCTGGGTGGCTCAGTCGTTAAGCATCTGCCTTCAGCTCAGGTCATGATCCCAGGGTCCTGGGATCGAGCCCCATATCCGGCTCCCTGCTCAGCGGGAAGCCTGCTTCTCCCTCTCCTACTCCTCCTGCTTGTGTTCCCTCTCTCGCTGTGTCTCTCTCTGTCAAATAAATAAATAAAAATCTTTAATAAAACTACACTGAGTTTCTTACTTTTCAAATTGGTAAAAGTTCAAAAACCTGACAATTCAGCTAGCAAATATAGAGAAACCAGTACTCTCATACATTCGTGAAAATGCAAAAATGTACAACCTTTTGGAGGAGATTTTGCAAAGCATCAAATATTTTGGCCTCTGACCCTCTTGCAATTTATTTTAAAGATATACTTCCAAAAATAACAATAGGAGTGCGTAAGATCCATTGCAGCGTTATCTATAATCGCAAAATACTGAAAACAATCTAAGTGTCCATAAAAAGGAGACTGAATAAACGACAGCACCGACACTATGGAGCTGTAAAACAGGATGTGGATGTTCTCTGTAGAGTGATTTTCCATAATATACTTCTAAGTTGGAAAGCAAAGTGCAGAAGTAGATGTATAGCAGGGTTTCTGAACTGCATTATGGATGTATGGAACCAGTACTCCTTTGCAGTTGAGGACCATCTTACATACTGTAGATGTTTAGCAGCATATCTGGTCTCCACCCACCAGATGCTAATAGCGTCTACTATAGTAGTGACTCCTCCCCCAATAAAAAGTCTCCAGATATCGCCCCCTACAGGACAAAATCACCTCCATTTGAGAACCTCTAATATACAGTATACTATCTTTATGCAAAATGAAAGCAAAATAAGAAAGTGTACATTTACCTGCTTACCTTTATAAAAGGAAACACAGTAAACCAGAAATTAATGAAATTGGTTACCTATTGGAGATTGGAGGAACAAGGGAGAATGGATAGGGAAGGGAGTGACCTCTTTAAGTATCCTTTCTATATGTTTCTACTTTTAGAATCATGTTATATGTTATTATTCAAAAAAACAACATGAAACCAATAACCAGTGAAGGTAGGTACCTTAAAATTAAATACAAACAGAATAAATGAACTGAATGGTATATCAAATGAGTAACAACCACATAAAAGGGGGAGGAGATACTGGGAGATACTGGTCTAAGTAACTTGAACCTGGCCACACAATTTCAGCTGAAGACCAGAAGAACCACAAAGAAATCTTAAACGTTATTTGGCAAGATTTTTGTTGGTAATGATTCAGGAGTAGCAATTCTGAAACTATTTTACCTATGTTACAGGACTGACCAAAGAAGTAAACATTTTAATAATGTTAGGAGTTAGTGCGCTCCCTCTGAAGAAAGAATTTACAAACATGATGGGTGAGAAGGTAAGAAAAACTATAATATTTCATTTGAATTCGAATGTCAGTATGATTCATGCTTTTAAAAAAATCTATTTCCTCTTCTGTCTACACTTGGTGTATCCTGACATTATCCTCTGAGAAAGACCCAACATCATTTAGGCAGTGTAGTGGGTTGAACTGTGGACCCAAGAAGATATGCCCAAGTCCTAAACCACATGTACCTGTGAATGTGACCTTATTGGGGTGGGAGGGATGTCTTTGCAGATTTAACTAAGTTAAGGATCTCCAGATGAGATCATCCTGTATTACAGAGATGGGCCCTAAATCCAGTAAGTGCCCTTATAAGAAGAGGAGAAAGGAAGGGAAGAAAGTCATGTGACGGCAGAGACAGAGATTGGAGTTACGCTGTCCCAGGGCAAGGAATGCCTGGCAGCAAAAGAAGCTGGAAGAGGCAAGAAAAGACTCTATCCTAGAGCTTTTTTAAAAAGCAAAGGCCTGCCAATACCTTGACTTTGAACTCCTGACTTCCAGAACTATGAGAGAATACATTCCTGTTGTTTTAAACTACCAAGTTTTTGGTTACCCAGCGGATTTCGGAAACACGTAGTATTCTTGCACCAAAAAAAAAAAAAAAAAAGACGTAACCTGAATCATAGCATCAGGAAACTACCAGACAAATCTAACTTAAAGAACTTTCTTAAAATAACAATAGTTCTGCACTCTATGTATATCAATGTCATAAAAAATAAAAATAAAATAAGAGAAGAGAAAATAAAAATAAGAGAAGCTGAGGAGGTAATATTAAAAGAAACGAGAGCAACATGACAACTAAAATGCAAATGAATTGAGAGAAAGAAGTTATTATAAAGGATAGTATTATGACAATTGGCAATATTTAGATATAGAAAGTGATGGGGCACTTGGGTGGCTAGTGGGTTGAGTGTCCGACACCAGGTTTTGACTCAGGTCATGATCTCACGGGTCGCAGGATCAAGTCCCAAGTGGGGCTCTGTGCTCAGTGGGTAGTCTCCTTCAGGATATTGTCCCTCCTCCCCCTCCCCCACCTCTCCACATGTACTCTTTCTCCCTCTTTCTAAAATAAATAAATCTTAAAAAATATATTTATAAAAAAATATGGAGAATTGTTGGGGGTCATTGACAGGACATGATTGCCATTTGACCATGAGCTGGACTGGGACAACTGGAGACTCCTCACCCCCTCACATGTGCTTGGAGTGTATACTCTGACCACCATTCCCATTGCTGGAAACTGTTTCCAAGGAAGCAGCCTTGAGAGAACATTGTGTTGTTGGGACCATCTGGATGCTAGATGTTAGAGGCCTCTCCCAGTTAAGGCCTCTCTACAAATTTAAGATTCTGGTGGGCAAGTGCAGAGATCCATTTACCTTGTAGCCAACCATGACTAGCCTTATGTTAATGCCTCTGCTTCTCAAACCTGCCACCTATCAATCTGGAGTAGTCTCTTCCATCTTCTTTCACTCTCCGTGTACAGGGGCCAGTTTGTGAACCAGCAAAAATATGTTTAGGTAAAAATATTAAAGCAGTGTTAATTTTCATGAATTTGACTATTATATTATGGTTATGCTAGAGAATATCTTTGCTCTATGGAAATACATCCTAGAGTAGTTAGGGATGAAGATTTATGATTGCTGCAATTTACTTTAGAAGGGGGGGTGGGAGAAAGAGAGAGTAAGTTGAAGGTTTTAAATATAAATGTTTTTGTAGATCAATTGTCTACCTATTTTCCCATAATATGAAAATGATTCAGTTGAAGGACAGATAACATAAGATTATTTTATGACAGGCTTAACTAACATTTGAAAATAAGAATATTTATATTTTAATGATGCATATATACACTCATATAAAGATTTTCAATGGGATCTTTACAAACATGGGAATCCCTGGTCATATTTTTAAAATTAAGATATAGGAGTGCCTGGGTGGCTCAGAGGCTAAATATCCAACTCTTCATTTCAGCTGGGATCATGATCTCAGGGTCATAGGATCAAGCTCCAAGTCAGGCTCTGTGCTCAGCGGGGAGCTGCTTGAGATTCTCTCTCTTCCTCTGTCCCTCCTGGCTCAGGCGCTCTCTCTCTCTCTCTCTCTCTCTCAAATAAATGAATCTATTTAAAAAATTGAGATATAATTCCCATATCATAAAATCCACCCTTTTAAAGTGCACAATTCAGTAATGTTTAGTATATTCACAGGCTTATGTAACCATCACCACTATCTGATTCCAGAACATTTTCTTCACACCGAAAAGAAACTCTAAATCTAATAGCCGACAGTCCATTCTTCCATTCTTCCAATCCCTGGCAACCGCTAATCCACATTCTGTCTCCATGGATTTGCCTATTCTGGACATTTCCTATACACAAAATCATATAATATGTGGTCTTTTGTGACAGCCTTCTTTCTGTGAGCAATATGCTTTCAGGTTCATTAACATTGTAGCATGTAACTGTATTTCATTGCTTTTTATGGCTGAATAATATTCTACTGTATGAATATGCCACATTTTGTTAATCCATTCATCTGTTGCTGGATATTCCAGTGGTTTTCACTATTTGGCTGTTATAAACAGTGGGCATACACCTAACAGGGGAATTGCTGAACCATATAACTCTGTTTACTTTTTGAGGAACTGCCCAACTGTTTTCTGAAATGACTATATCATTTCTGGTCACATTTCTTCTGTCATATCCCTATATCTTCCTCTCCTGCCTTTTTCTTTACCTGTCCCCCTTTAGGCTAACCATATTAAAAAAAAATAGAATTAGGACACACAGTTATTTTGTTTATATTATATTAAACATTCATATAATGTGACAATATCTTAGATTTTTATCTGGTAATAATAATAGTAGCATAAAATAGAAATTGGTTATCAGAGCCAATGAGTAGTTTTTCAACTGGTACTCTGAGACTACTTAAAGAAGAAATACAAGGAAACCATAGTGGGCAGTACTTCTGCTAACTTCCAAAGTGACACCAGCTCCAATTTAATGTAAATTAGAAGCACAGATATATCCTATACCTTAGTGTAAATTCCAGATATAATTCGATCTACCGAACAGCCATGACACAATATAAAATGGAGATAATATAAAATGGAGACTATATCTGAACATTCATTTCAGAAATGTTTCTATAGGATTCTACCTTAAGACTTGATTAACTGGCAATATTTGATGAAATCATATTTTATATCTATATTCCAAGGAAGACAGTAAAGAGTTGTGGTTGTGATAATATGCTTTGGAGAGATGGTTCTGGGCTGGAATTCCAATTTCACTATTTCCTAGCCATGTGACCCAAATTTTGAACTAGAGCTACCTCATTTGGAAAGTAACTTACTTTATTCCATTTGTTATGAAAACTAAACAAAGCAGTGGGTTTTTATAAAGCATAAATGAAGCACTGTAGTCGGAGTACTTAGTAAGCATAGGTACACAGTAGGTACCCAATAAATTTTCAAAGAAAAAAAAGTTCGTTTCTACTTAGGCTTAAGACTGCTACTTATGTGAAAAGGCAACATCTTTTTTTTTTTTAAGATTTTATTTACTTATTTGACAGAGAGAGAGAGAGAGATCATAAGTAGGCAGAGAGGCAGGCAGAGAGAGAGGGGGAAGCAGGCTCCCTGCAGAGAGCCAGACGTGGGAGCCCGAGATGATCCGAGCCTAAGGCAGAAGCTTAACCCACTGAGCCACCCAGGTGCCCAGAAAAGGCAACATCTTAAAAAAAAACAGATGCAAAAGAATTTCTATTTAACCAGCTAAGAGACGTGTGGTTTTATACCACATAGTAAATTTTTATTATTTCACAAGATTAATAAATAATAAGTACCTAATTATGTAAATTTTAGTGATTATATTCTGTTAAGCACTCAAGAAAGCATCTCAGGTTTACCTAGAAGTACTTTTTTCAGTAACTCCAGCACTATTTACTTCACTGGAGTAATTTATAGGGTCTGAAAGATCAGTGCACATAAGACTGCCATAGGCTTTCTTTGTAAGAACTTGGAAGAGCAAAACTTCAAAACTTCTTTAAAAGGCTAATTTAGGAGGCGCCTGGGTGCCTCAGTGGGTTAAAGCCTCTGCCTTCAGCTCAGGTCGTAATCCCAGCGTCTTGGGATTGAGCCCCGCATCGGGCTCTCTGCTCAGCAAGGAACCTGCTTTCCCTTCCCCTCTCTCTGCCTGCCTCTCTGCCTACTTGTGATCTCTGTCAAATAAATAAATAAAATCTTAAAAAAATAAAATAAAATAAATAAAAGGCTAATTTATGTTATTTATGATTTCTTTATGATTTTTGAAATCTGTCAATTCTCTGATGAATAGATAAGGAAATTTATTTCTTAAGGGCTCTTTTTTTAAAAGATATTCTTTTTTTTTTTTTTTTAAAGATTTTATCTATTTATTTGACAGAGAGAGAGCACAAGCAGGGAGAGCAGAGGCGGAGAGAGAGGGAGAAGCAGGCTCCCTGATGAGCAAGGAGCCTAATGCGGGGCTCCATCCCAGAGCCCTGGGATCAGGACCTGAGCTGAAGGCAGACACCTAGTGACTGAGCCACCTGGGTGGCTTAAGCTCCATAAGGGCTCTTAAGACAAAGTAAAACAGTTACGTTTTTGCAATGCTAAAGTTTTTACTGAGTTTATAGGTCTCATGACATTTTGAATATGCACTCTTGAAATGAGTCTAAAAACAAAAAAACATAGCGTTTAGCTATCAAGTTTTTAAAATTCAATCAGCATGAAATTTAAATAAAATGCCAAACCCTAAACATTTTATGATGCAAAAATGAAGAACTGCAAATGTGTCCACATAACTTATTATTTGAGCTATCGTTACTCAAAATGATAGAATAGAACATGAAAATTGCTACTTTGAAAATTTATGTGAAGGGAATGCAAATGAAATTATATAAAAAATATTTATAAAATTATAAATTTATAAGGATTCAACAAATGCTGCTTTATTAGAGTCCCATTTTCTTTCAATTGTTTTACCATCATGTAAAATGATAAAAACAACACATTCTATATGTGTTTAATGTGGTACATAGCAACTAAGGGTACTTTATTTAAGAGGGGGAGGGGCAGTGGGAGAGGGGTAAAGAGAGAATTTTAAGCAGGCTCCACACTCAGCACCAAGCCCAGTGTGGAGCTCCTCACAACCCTGAGATTATGACCTGACCTGAATACAAGAATCAGTCACTTAACCAACTGAATCACCCAGGCACCCCCAACTAAGGACACTTTGATAGATTTATTAATATAATCATTTCAAAATATTATAAAACTGTGGTTACCACAAATTCTTTTGAAAAGCTATGTCAAAAAAATTGGGATAATGCGGAATCTATTTGAAAGCACAGGAAACAGAGGACCCTATATCCAATATTTATATAATTAGTTTGCCTGTGATCTTTTCTGCTCAAAGGCCTAGAATTTTACAGTTTAAGCTAGCTCAAGTTCCTCTAGTCTTACTAAAGTTATACATAATGGATAAGCACTTAAAGAACCCTTTACTAAGCGTTCCTTTCTAAATATATAGAACTATTCAGATTATCTTCTAAATATTTTAGGTAGATCAGTTACCATGTCAGAATATTGTTAGCTTACTTGCTCTGGCCCATCAGAGAAGGAATCACGCAACATACCTACTACAAGCAACAAAAGAAACAGATTGCTTATAATTAGCAGCTATCAGAAAATAAACACTAATTTTAATTTACTTCTCTAAGCAAAATCCAGAATCACCTCAATTTGTTGTGGAAAAGATACCCGAATAAACTCCTAGGTATCACATTACAATTTAAATAATTATTTTTATTTGAACAATTACCATAATTGTTTTTCTTTGTAATCTGGGATTACTTCAAGTGTACCTACATTTCAAACTGTTAATTATAGGGGTGCCTGGGTAGCTCAGTGGGTTAAACTTCTGCTTTCAGCTCAGGTCATGATCTCTGGGTCCTGGGATCAAGCCCTGCATAGGGTTCTCTGCTCAGCTGGGAGCCTGCTTCCTCCTCTCTCTCTGCCTGCCTCTCTGCCTACTTGTGATCTCTCTGTCTCTCTCTATCAAATAAATAAATAAATAATATTTTTAAAAAACCTGTTAATTATAAGTAAAATGAAAGTTTATTTCAGATTATATCCATTCTCAGTGATTATGGCTTTTTTTTTTATATTATGAATGTCGCAGGGTACTTCTATAATTTGTATTCTACTCCCTACTTTTCTGTGTTAACATTTAAAAATCTGACAATTTGGGGTGCCTGGGTGGCTCAGTGGGTTAAAGCCACTGCCTTTGGCTCAGGTCATGATCCCAGGGTTCTGGGATTGAGCTCCCGCATTGGGCTCTCTGCTCAGCAGGGAGCCTGCTCCCCCCCTCCCCGCCTCTGCCTCTCTGCCTACTTGTGATCTCTGTCTGTCAAATAAATAAATAAACTTAAAAAAAATTAAAAAATAGAAAAAAATCTGAAAATTTATGATTGTTTTAGTAAAATGTGTTACCAACTACTAGGGTTTATATTCATATATTTTTATATTGTTCTGTATTTTCCTCTTTAATAGAGTTAAAAGTAGAAAAAAAGACAAAGTATTGAGAAATGTTGGCTGTCTTTTGTGCTTGTTGTCTTTGGAATGATCACCCAAAATGCTAAATGCTTCATTGTCATCTGGAATTTAATTGTCAACAATGTTGACAAAAATTTCACAGCAAAACTAACTATATTTAAGCATGAGATGTGTTAAGTTTAAGGTACAGCTAAGTATTGCTGTGTTACCATAGTGAAAAGAGGTTGACAATCAGAAAGCCATAAAATCTAGCTATTAATAATTCAAATAAATGTACACAATGGGACCAATCATGTCATCAGATCCTTTCATGAATAACAAGAATTAAATCTGAGTTTTCAATGCATTAGTCATTCCTAATATTCTTAAAAAAATATGTGGCAAAAGAGAAGTACTCAACTGAAGAGATATTACTATTACTGCAATCTTATTTTTAGGGTCTAGATTTCTAGGTGCCAAAACAGAGATGTGCAGAGCCTCTGAAGAGCAGGGACTATATTTATTTTCAAGTAATAAGAATAATGTTAGTGGAAAAATCAAAGTATTATTAACCTGATAAAAATGCAAACCTCTTAAAAATCAACTTTTGTTAAAAGTATTTATCATTAGATTACTATATGAAATTTCTGTTGACTTTTTGATCTATGAAAATTCTAATTCCATATGATTCAACTTAATAACTGACCATTAAATAAGGAAACTTCAGATGCAAAGGAAGACTTTTCACCATTACTATTTTTATAAAAGAATAGAAGTTATTTTTATATATAAATAGAAGACTTAAATATGAAAAAAAATGCATCCTAAATATTTTTTTCCAAGTAACAGGAAACTAAAGGAAATTATTTACATTTATAGATTCCTTTAAGAGAGTTTTTTTTTTTTTTTAAATGAATGTGCTCTTTACTACACAGGAGATACCAAAATGTATAATTTACAATTCTGTCAGCCAATTCCTTGAAGATACTTATGCAGTTCATTTGCTTTGAGTCTAATAATCAGAAAGCAAAGGAATAGAAGTAATTTAGTTACAGCATATTACTTAGCCTTCCTCATGGCTAAAATAATTCCTTTTACAAAGGACACGTTAGGGCCGCCTGCGTGGCTCAGTGGGTTAAAGCCTCTACCTTCAGCTCAGGTCATGATCCCAGGGTCCTGGGATTGAGCCTCACATCGGGCTCTCTGCTCAGCCGGGAGCCTGCTTCCACCTCTCTCTCTCTGCCTGCCTCTTTGCCTGTCAAATAAATAAATAAAAATCTTAAACAAACAAACAAAGGACATGTTAAATGACAAATATTTATCCCCATCATAAAGAGGATTAGATAACATATCTAGTGTAAGAAACAAAATAGTTTGCTTCCTAATTAGTATATGGGGCCAGACTGATTTGGCAGTAGAAACCAAATCTGTGGAGATGTTCATTCATTCACTTGTTCAATCATTCATTGTCTGTTCATTGCATTGTTGTAATATGACATTCTAGAGATTCTATAGATGCAGTAGTATACTACCAGTGTGGTATAGATATACAGATGCCCTTTCTAGCTTATATTCTATGAAAATTTGTGCAACAGTGAGTCAACATAGGCAAATTCTGTTCTAATAACAAATCACACTCCCTAAGATTTGTCTAATGTGGGGGCAGCAAGACTAGTGTATGTGTAACTGTGTATGGGGCTCCATGAGTAGGCCTGAATTAAGCCATATCACATTTATTCCAGCGGCCCTTTCAGACCAACATTCCACTTGGGCAATGGCCCCAGGGAAGCCTGCATCTTACTTAAATAAACACGCTTTGTCCTTCAGAGGCTCTCCGTATTGGTGTTTTTGCACCTAGAGTTCCATTAAGAATCAAAAACCCAAAAACTAGAGACCAAGAGGAAAACAGTAATCAAGATATTTAAACCAGCATTCCCCCATATTCTTACTTAGGTTGTTTTCCAGGCCACATCATCATTTTCTAATCTGAGATCTGAGACTAAGGAAAAAAAAAAGAGAAGAGAGGAGAAGAGAAGAGAAGAAAAGAAAAAGAAAGAAAGAAAGAAAGAAAGAAAAAGAAAGAAAGAAAGAAAAGAAAAGAAAGAAAGGAAGAGCAAAGCAAGGATCTCACTAACAATACTTTGTTGATTATGAGGGCACCCTTTCAAGTTGCCTCTTAGGAGGCAAACTAGGGTGTTCTAACCTCAGTCCTGATCTCATGTGCTCCTGGTTCTTTAATAGTCATTATTTGGTTTTATATGTGTGGGTGTAACAACACTCTTCAATAATAGTTCTACCCCTCCAAATAGGAAATCCTGGATTTGGAAGGTATTTATATAGAAACAATTCAAAAGGATGTTCAAACTTTTAAGTATCTACAAAACTCATTTGACACACGTACATTCTAGCCTGCAATGCAGTTGTTTCAATGTCTGGTGTTATTGATGTTATGTATTTTTTTCATTCTAATGTACTTCTTGAACCAAAAGTCTTTATTCTGTTGCAAGACAGTCTCTTCTTTTGACAACACAGAGGTTAACTGATGATTTTTTAATGTCATAATGCATTATGAAAACTAAAATTTATATCTCTGCAGGAAGTCTGATTTTATTTTTTAATTTTCCTTAAAGATTTTACTTATTTATTTGAGAGAGAGTAAGCAAGAGTGAGAGGACAGGCTGAAGGGGAGAGGCAGAGGGAGAACCAGACTCCCCTCTGAGCAGGGAGTCCAACACAGGGCTCAACTCCAGGACCCTGGGATCATGATCTGAGCTAAAGGCAAACGCTTAACTGACTGACCCACCCAGGTACACCAGAAGCCTGATTTTAAATTAAGGAAATACTTTTACAGATTATATAACATTTTATAGATAAGTGGGTTTTGGAAGATTAGAAGGAATAGTGAACATATTCTAATTTGAAAGTGATTTGAACTTAGTTTAAAGGAATTTCAATGTTACACAAGAATATCTCTCTTCACGTTAGCATAAATGAATGATAGCCAGTACCTATGCTAAATTTTATTTCTTTTTAAAGATTTTATTTATTTGAGAGAGACAGGAAGAGAGAGAGGTACAATCAGGGGAGGAGAGGTAGAGAGAGAGGAAGAAGGAGAAGACCACCACTGATTGAGCCCCAGCTTAGAGCTCAATCTCAGGACCCTGGGATCATGACCTGAGCCAAAGGCAGACGCTTTATTGACTGAGTCACCCAGGCCCACCTGTTACGTTAAAATTGTCTCGGATTTTCCTCCACCCCCAGCATTATAAATGACCTCTGCTTCCAAACAATAGCTTGATATTAGTACAGATTTAGCATACCAAGCAAACAACCTTAGCTGGTGATATTTGCAAGGGAATAGTAATATTTTGGAGAAATGTGCCCTGCTGCCAACAACCACCAAGACAAAATAACTTCAGAGTCAGATTTGCCTAAGTTCATATGTTAGCTCCACTCAGCTGGATGACTTTTCTCATCTAAAGATAGGGACACTAACACCAACTTTATGAGTTTTCATACAGAAAAATTAGAAACATATGTGTAGAATAGTTGAGTAATACACAACAATCACTTGTCACCTTGTAAAATAACAAAACAAAACAAAAACAAAGTAATAAGACCAGAGATGTTTAGCTCTTGCTAAAGATGCTCCAGGATCCATCAATTATTTTAAGAGGTCATATGATTCCCAAGATAAAAATCAATATTAATTCACTTTATGTTAAAAATACATAGGCTGATCAACTATACTTCAATTAAAAAAATGCACAGGCTGTATCATTACACGCATGAATAGAAATGCCAACAAAGGGAGCCTGGATTAAATGCTGGCACTGCTACAAGCTGAGGTTTCATGTCATAAGCTCTTCTGACTAAGAAAAACAATTGATGAATACAGAAATTTTTGCAAAGTGAATGCAAACTATACAAGAATCATAGTTTTTTCTCCAATGCTGGAGAGGCTTTAATTACTATGATTGTCTGAGAAAACATTTAAGGTCAAAGAGTGGTTTGTTTTTTTCTTTTCAATCACAGGTAGTTGTTTTTATTTTTTATTTTATTTTATTTTATTTTTAAGATTTTATTTATTTATTTGACAGAGAGAGATCACAAGTAGACAGAGAGGCAGGCAGAGAGAGAGAGGGGGAAGCAGACTCCCCGCTGAGCAGAGAGCCCGATGTGGGGCTCGATCCCAGGACCCTGGGATCATGACCTGAGCCAAAGGCAGAGGCTTTAACCCACTGGCCACCCAGGCGCCCCACAGGTAGATGTTTTTAATACAATTATTTTATTAATCTGAAAATAAGAAGCAGTGAATGTAGAGGGTTTAGATCCGGAGATTTGATGAATTCTAGCCCTGGCTCTGAAATGCTATGTAACTCAAAGTATTAAAGTCTCTGGTCTCTTTGAACTCCAGTTTAATTATTTAAAACATTCTATTTAACATGGTTTATTCAGAGCATGATCAATATATACTGTTGCTACATTAAAAGATAGAAATAGCCTTATCTATATTTAATTTTCTTTATAGTCTAATTAGTTGTGCTATCATTCCTGCATACAATCAAATTTAGGATTTTCATGTTTCATTTAATTTAAAAATGTAGTTCATAACTACTTTATTTATTACACATTTAGTCTAGAAGATTAAACTGCATGGTACTTGAACATACCTCCTGTGAATGAAGTGGTAAGCAAACACTGAGCTGATAAATGAAATGTTATTTATAATTTCAGAATATCTTCTGGCAAAAAAGAATGAGAAGCAATGAGTATAATAGAATTTATTGTCACATTTTGGTATGTTTCTTGAGGAGCATTAATAGACTAAAATTTAACATGTTAGGTTATCTATATATGATATAAATATAATAATATATATTTGAATATTAGAAAAATGTGTCATTTACTTATAGAGAGGAGATAAGTTCTTCAGGTGGAAACTGGACAAATAGCAGACCCACAAAGCAATAGAGAACTTTAAAAAGTTTTTTCTTTTTTTTTAAAGTTATATAATTTTTAAAAGTTTTGAAAACTTTAAAAAGTAATTCAGAGAACTTCAACATGAAAAGCTTTAGCAATGTTTAAGGACCTAGCTAATGGGCACTATTATTTCCAGTATGTACCAATGACATAATATTCATGGAGTGAATTAGTAAATATTTGCTTTTCTGAAATTGGTGTATTAGAGGGAGGGTGAATAGGAAAACCTTGCTTAGAAGTATCCAAAAGCAAGAACAAAAATTGCGTGCCTACTTGAATCTGAGGCATTTCTGATCTGTTTAGTCACTAGAGAAACATCCAAATCATGACAGCTATTAAAATCCTAACTAACTTTCAAAACCCAAATCAAAAGACACAGTGTTATATTGTGATTTTTTGCATTTTGAACATCTACAGCAATTCTTGCCTTTCTTGAGCCACTTACTCTAACTTGTATTGAAGTTGGTTGCTTATTTTTTTTCCTAATCAAATTTAACATAAGCTCCACATTGAAAGTTACTGTGTCTTCCTCATTGTCTATCCTCCATAGCATCTAATAGCAGGGTTTGTTTGTTTTTTTTTAATTTTTTTTATTTATTTGATACAGAGAGATCACAAGTAGGCAGAGAGGCAGGCAGAGAGAGAGAGGAGGAAGCAGGCTCCCCACCAAGGAGAGAGCCTGATGCGGGGCTCGATCCCAGGACCCTGGGATCACGACCTGAGCCGAAGGCAGAGGCTTAACTCACTGAGCCATCCAGGTGCCCCATAGCAGGGCTTTAATAAATACTTAAAATTTTTTAAAAAGAGTAGAGTTTTAACAAAGAATAAAGTACATTAATGTTCCCAAGATATGAAGTACGATATCCTAGCCATCTCATCCCTTTTTCCTTGTTTTTATTTTTTTTTTAATGTTTAGTTAAATCTAATTCGACCCTTATAATACAATCCTCTCACTTTCCTAACCTTTTACTTCCTAAATTCCAAAGTCAAGGATGGTCAGAAATTTGCACAAGTTACCTTTTCATACAAAATTATGGGAAGTCTGAATCTATTTCAGATCTGTTGAAGATAAATATAAGGCATAGGGACTGAGTAGTAAGAAGATCATGGTTAAATTTTCATTCCCAAGATATTTCTACCAAGGAAGGGTAGTGAGAGCAAGAGCTCTGGGAACAGAATTACACAGTGGGTTGGTGCCCAACTGGAGACTGTTGCTGAGGAGAGATATGTACACAAATGATCCTCAGAATGATTTAAAAAACAACAACAACAACAACAACACAGTAATATAAAGGAACACAAGATTTTGCTACCTTTTGTCAATAAACAGCTATTTCCTGTCTTTCTTTTCTTCTTCCCTTCCCTCCAGTACTTCCCTCTTTGTTCCTCCCCACTTTCTCCTTTCCTCTCCTCACTCTCTTTGTCCTCAACCCCCATCAGGATGTTTCAATTGCCTATTGTGGTGAATGTTAGCATATAATAATGTTTTGTTAGCAGGTGGACTAAACAAATAAAGGACTGAGTTTTGAGGCTTTAATGGTTGAAGATAGAGACATTCTACTGAGTTACTACATGACTAATGGATCATAAATTAGTGGATTAGTGAATCCAAAAGCAGGAAATCACAATCTACTCTTAAGTGGTTGGGAAAACAGGAAAAACTGCATCAAGAATTGACAAAAGATATTCAGGATCTGTATCCAACTGGAAAACTTTTCCTGAGGGTTAAGATGGCTAATAGTAGGAACAACAAGTTTTAGTCATCAGTTTGAAGAGTACGGTATAGTCACATTGCTGAGGAAATTCGGTCTTGAACAAATTGCCCAAATATTTTTTTTAAAGTCACACCTAAGCAACACTAAGCATTTTACCATGTATTATTCCATAGATTTAGAGCAGTTAAATCTACATTAGAGATGAAATTTTTCTTTGCTAAAACTTATTAAATGTTCTAATAGTTATCATACCCAATTATTAATGAAATAGGCTAATAGGAAACTGTTTTGAAACTAGTTTATCTAGCACAACTTTTTGTTTCCTTGAACTAAGGCCCAGATTTTTGCTTATCTGGTTCTCATTATTAACATTGTTAAAGTATTAGAAGACATTAAGTGGGATAATACTGAGGACATTTCACAATTTCTTAGGAATTCAGGTTTTCCAGCTTGCAAAATGAGCCATAGCTACATTCTCTGAAGATATGGTTTAAAATATAAGTGTCCTAATTTGCTTAATTTCAACTTTTTTCCCTCAGTGGTTCTTTTTTCTTTTGTATACAAATGACATTACTGGAAACCCACTTAAACAAAATCTACTCCTTTTTTCCCCATGAAGATAACAACTAATGTACATTTGATCACTGCATGGAGATTCATCCTTTATCAAGAAGTCTTTCAGTTACAAAAAGTGAAAACAGGGAGATTATTATAAAGTCTGTTTATAACTTATGAAGTTATATTTATTATATTACATACTTATTCTGTAGGTACATAAGACTCAATTCTGTATTCACTTTACAGTTTTTTTTCCTACCAAACTAGTACTTAACCATTCTATATTACTATAAATTAATGCAGTAAACCATTAGATAATAATAGTCATTAATGAGTATATTCAAAGAAGTGTTTAAGAATGCCTACTGACAAATATTTTGAAGGAGGTTGTGGCAGCTTTCTTTGAAATCATAAACACTTATAAGATTATTTTCAAGCTTTCTTGAAAGCTTGAAGAAAACAGCATTTAGAATATAAGAAATATATATTTAGACTCTCTTGGTTTATATATACATTTAAATATATTTTATGCTTTTTTGAAAGATAAGTTTTATTAAATCTTAAACATAAGTACAAATCTTCATGTTTCTAGAAGCTACATAAGATAAAA
This sequence comes from Enhydra lutris kenyoni, assembly GCF_002288905.1. Taxonomy (NCBI): domain Eukaryota; kingdom Metazoa; phylum Chordata; class Mammalia; order Carnivora; family Mustelidae; genus Enhydra; species Enhydra lutris. Next base: position 909,465 of record NW_019154168.1, on the reverse strand, counting down.
TTACTTTTAACAGTAATTATTTTAAAGTACTTTAACCTTAAAAAATAGAGTTTTCATTCTCATTTATCCTTAAGTTGCAGTTGACCTTTTGCTTAGGCAACAGTAAATTTCATAATGAAGAAAAAGTTCCCAGTGATTTATGTTTGTTGCAAAATAACACAGGTCTCTCTGAGGGCAAATATTGGAATTTATGTACTTTGGTTTTTTTTCCCTACTTTTTAAAAATTTGGTAAAATACACATAAAATTTGTAAAAACTTTTGTAAAAAAATTTGTAAAAACTCCAAGCAGGAGTTCAAATCTTCTGGATCAAAGTCTACCATTTCTATGTCCATAGCTCAGTGGTATTTTTTTCTTGTTGTTTTTTTTTTTTTTTTCAGCTTTATTGAGATAAAATTAACATATAACATTGTATAAGTTTAAGGTACACAAGTTGTTTATACAAGGTATACAAGTAAGTTTAAGGCATACGAGTTGATTTCATATACTTATATATAGCAAATTATCACTGAAGTGTTACCTGATGATTCTATCACCTCACATAATTACCATGACTTTATTGTAGTGAGAACATTTTAGACTTACTCTTTCAACAACCTCCAAGTATATTTTACTGCTAACTGTAACCACAATGCTGTGCATTAGATTATCAGAACTTACTCATCTTCTAACTAGAATTTTGTATTTCTGACCAGCATCTCCCCATTTCCTCTACTTGCCAGCTCTTGGTAACCATCATTTGATTCTCTAAGTTTGGTTTTTTTAGAGTTCACATATAGGTGCTATCATATAGTATTTGTCATTCTTTGTCAGAATTATTTCACTTAGTATAATGTATTATATAATTATTTCACTTAGTATAACTTAGTATAATTATTTTCACTTAGTATAATGTCCTCAAAGTCTTGTCACATGTTCTCTTAGCTGAAGAAGTTTCCATTGTACAAATATATGTGTGTGTGTACATACATATACACACACACACACACACACACACACACATCTCTTCCCATTTGACTGTCACCGGACACTGAGGTTGTTTCCACATTTTGCCTATTGTAAAAAATGCTGCAATAAGTATGAGAATACAGGGATCCCCTCAAGATCCTGTTTTCATTTTCTTTAGACATATATAACCAGAAGTGATATTGCTGGATCAGATGATAGTTCTGTCTTTAATTTTTTAAGGAGCTTCCTTATAGTTTTCCATAGTGGCTGAACCAACTTACATTCCCACCAATAGTGCACAAGGTCCCCTTTTCTTCACATCCTACCCAACACTTGTTATCTCTTGTCTTTTTTTTCCCTAAAGAATTTATTTATTTGAGAGATAGAGAAAGAGAGAGCAGGGGCAGAGGGAGAAGCAGACTTTCCACTGACCAGGGAACCTGATCCCAGGCTTGATCCCGGGACCCATGATCATGAGCCCCACATTGGGCTTCCAGCTCAGTAGGGAGGCTGCTTCTCCTTTTCCCTCTGTCTGCTGCTCCCTCTGCTTGTGCTCTCTCTCTCTCTCTGTCAAATAAATAAAATAAAATCTTTATTAAAGAAAAAAAAAAGAACTGCTATTGTAGCATCCCATACATTTGGGTTTCCATTCTCATTTGTTTCAAGATTTTTAAAATTTCTCTTTTGATTTCTTCTTTGACCCATTGGTTGCTCAGGAGTATTATTTAATTTTCACATATTTGTAAAATTTCCAGCTTTCCTCTTATTATTGATATCTAGTTTCATACCATTGTAATGGGAAAAGAAGTACTTGGTATGATTTCAATCTTCCTAAATTTGCTAAGACTTGTTTCGTGTCATATGATATTCCTAGAGAATGTTCCATGCATGCTTGAGAATATCTATTTTGCTGCTGTTGGATAGAATGCCTATATATGTCTGTTAGGTCTGTTTGGTCTAAAGTATGGTTCAAGTTCAATGTTTCTTGTTAATTTTCTGTCTAGATGATCTATTTGTGGTTGAAAGTAGGGTTCTAAAGTCCCTAGGTATTAATGTATAGTTGTATAACTTTCTTCAGATTTGTTAGTATTTGCTTAGTATATTTAGGTGCTCCACTTGTTGGGTGCATATATATTACAGCTATTATATCTTCTTGACAAATTGACCCCATTATCATATAATGACCTTCTTTGTCTCTTGTTAACATTTTTCACTTGAAGTCTATTTTGTCTGATAAAATCATAGCTATCCCTGCTCTCTTTTGGTTTCCATGTACATGGACTATCTTTTTCCATCCCTTCACTTTCAGGCTGTGTGTGTCCTTAAAGCTGAAGTGAGTCTCTTATAGGCAGTATAGAGTTGGGTCTTGTTTTTTATCTTGCCAGCCACTCTATGCATTTTGACTGGAGAATTTAATCCATTTACATTTAGAGTAAGTGTTAATAGTTAAGAACTTACTAATGCCAAACTAAGCCAGTTTTCTGACTTTTTTTTTTTGCATTCTCTGGCCCCTTTCTCCCTCTCTTGCAGCCTTCCTTTGTGAATTGGTGATTTCCATAGTAGTTCTCTCTCTGATAACTTTCTCTTTATCTACAAATCTACAACGGGTTTTTGCTTTGTTTTAAAAACCTAACTTCAATTGCATACAAACACTCTACCCTTTCACTCTCCTTCTTTTAAGTTTTTAACATCACAACTTATCTCTTTTTATATTGGAATTATACTACTTATAAATAGTTATTTTTATACTTTGTCCTTTATACTTATATTTAAGTGGTTGATACACTGTCATATTAGAATATTCTGAATTGACTATATATTTACCTTTACTGGTGTATCTGTCTATTTTCATGTTTTTTCATGTTACAAGTTACCTTCATTTCAATTCCAAGAACTCCTTTCAGCATGTCTTATAAGGCAGGTCTAGTGGCAATGGATTCCCTCAGCTTTTGTTTGTCTAGGAAAGACTTTATTTCTCCCTAATTTCTGAAGGATAATTTTACAGGATTATGCACTTTTCTATGCCTTGGAAATATCTTGTATTGCTCAGGTCATAGCTATGTTCAAGAATTGTATCTTTCATATTATATAGGAAATTTAAAATAGCTAAAAATGTAAAATTTATATATATGATTTTATTTAGATTAAGAGAATAGAATTCTATGACAGAATATTTTCCTCATGATTTTATACCTTATAACCTAAATTAAAAAATTAAAGTCAGTCTACTTAACACCTTAATGTCTGAAACTTAAGTGTTGGCTACATAATTTAATTGTCAGATTCAAAACGTTTCCCAAAAGCATACAGAGGAAGAGATAATGATTCTGGTGTATAAAATGTTATCTATTTTATGTTAAACATAAGAATTCATGACACTGCTCACATCCAACATTTTCTTAATGCCAGTGCAATTCGTTCTCCCATACTTCAAGTAGCTTCTTACTACTAACATAAGTCTTACTTTAAAGCAAAGAACCTCACAAACCCTCATGTTCCTAACTATAACATGTGGTCTAAAAATTAGACCAGGGGGCAGGATGGTACAAACACTTTTTGACAAAAGAAAAGGGGCAAGAGAGACAGGTGATAGTACCTTACTTGATGTAACTTTTATATTTGTTCTGTCTCTGTACTTCCAGCCTAAGTGCTCTATTATGTTCCACAGAGTAGCCATCTAATACATGAGTGCTCTGTAATGTCCACCTAGCCCAGGGTGATGACAGATGGAAAAGATGAGCATGAGTGTGCCTCTTCCTCAAATTTCATTTTCTCTCACCCACAATAAATATTCCAAATCCTCAAATATAACTTTGTATTTAGATGTTTCTAAATTGTTACAAGGAAAGATGGCTAAAGACTTCAGAAGAAACAATATTCTTTTAAAATATTTCTATGCTTACTTTACACTCATTTGTAATTTTTTAAATTAAGGTAGTTTCAAATCATTAATTAATAATATAGCATAACTGTAATAAAGACTATTTTATGGAGGCTCTTCAGATACAAGCAAACAATATTAGAACATATAAATGTATACAGTTTGATGAAAAGACTGGTATACTATCCAAATACAGCTTTGTCTGTGAGAAGAGATAATCTGACATCCAAAGCAATCAAGTCATTCCTTCGATTAGCCTGCTCTTCCTTGAGACTAACATCTATAGTCTTTGAGTGCTCCATATATCTAGATAGATGTGAAAATAAAAAGAAGTGGTTTTGTCCTGGAAACTCTCATAATCAAAGCAACAATGAAACTTTTTTGAATAACTGAATTTGATTTTCTTAATAGTTTCTCTCAGTGAAAACATGTTTAAAGATTATAAACTGAGGAGCTTAAGGAATCAAGATAATTCAAAAGCAAACTGAAATTTTCTCATGATATAAAATATGTACCTACCTTTGTGGAATATAGAACATATGTTGGGGAGGTGGCTTATAGAGGACTCCTTCATACACAGGCCAGAGCCCGCTTAAAATTCTGAAGAGAGAACTTTTCCCACAACCATTAGGACCAGTTATCAAAAGATGCATTCCTTCTTGTACCTGAAGTAAGAAATAAAATGATATACTGCTATATTTAAAAATGATTTCATTTGGCAGCATTTAAAAGTGATTCATTTTTTAAAAAAACTTTCAAACACATGATAACCCAGGGTAGGCAAGGATAAAAAAAAAAAAATCAGGATGGAGAATTTCCAGTTTTGCTCTGAAGCTAAAAGCATGATAAAATAATCCAACTCCAAAGGAAATGAATCTTCTTGGAATGAGCACTGCCTTTCTAAAATTTTAATTGAGGTCTTGTCATCAGATACTACACACATATGTAGAAACACAGCCACATGGGAAATAAGAAAGTATAAAATTTTTAATTAAAATACATTTAATTTTACTTTATTTATTTTAATATTTGGTTAAATTTATATTGAATTCAAATACAACTCTGTTGTATTTGTTGGTTGGAGTTATTAGCTACAAAGCTATTCCAAGATCCAGCTGGGTAGCTTAATTTTATACTTCAGCAGTCTGAAATGTTACACAGTCACAAAAGCCCATAATCAGTCAGATGAAATGATTCTAATTCTGTTTTATTCACAGATGGAGAAAATACATTTACCAAACCAAGACAGAGGAAAGCAACAGGATTATAATTTAGTCTTATGTCTAGGAATGAATTTAAAACCTATATATATATATATATATACATACATATATATATATATATATTTAAAACATATATATATATGTCAGAAGTCATTTATCCATTATCAACTGGATGGTTCTCTTTAGAATCTTCCATTTTATTTGTCATTTAAATTTAAACAGTTTAATTTCATGAGTTCCCGTTCCACCCAATAGGTTCACGAAGTTGTCTTAGTATGATATTTGAAGAGTATTAGAAAGAACAAGGAAAAGGAACAGCATTTAAAAATTTGCTCTAAGGACAAGGATAACATTTCTAAGAACAAATGCTATTTTGTAATGGTGATTAAAAAGTGAATTACAGCATCAAAGTATGAAGGAAGGGGGCTTCCACCTCTGGGTGACTCAGTTGTTAAGCATCTGCCTTTGGCTCATGTCATGGTCCCAGGGTCCTGGGATCAAGTCTCCATTGGGCTCCCTGCTCAGCGGGAAGCCTGCTCCTCCCTCTCCCACTCCCCCTGCTTGTGTTCCCTCTCTGGCTGTGTTTCTCTCTGTTAAATAAATAAGTAAAATCTTAAAAAAAAAAAAAAAAGTATGAGGGACAGAACTCTACAGTATGCTTGTAGATAAAGCTTTGTATAATATGGATACAAATATCTAAGTATTAATGATATAGAATATATCATACTGAAAATTCAAAGATGAAAAAACATTATTATTTGGATTAGCCAGTATAAGGAGTCCACTCCATGTCGGCACATTGTATATAACATAAGCTGAAAACTTTTTGTTGAAAGAAGGTAGTAGAAAGAGGGAGAAAGGGAAGGGAAAGAATAGGGTTGGGATAGGGTTAAGATAAAGGAACTAGGGATGTATATAATAAGTATATGTAAAGCAAAAATTGTTGAGATATATATATTCTGTCTAAATAATTAGACATTTCCTCTGTAAACATTGATTATTTACCATGTGCCAGACATTCTTCTAGGCACAAGGGATATAGGGCTACCCAAGGCAAACTCTCAGTTCTCATGGTTTACATTCCAATGGGAAAGATGGAAAAAAAGACATGAACAAAAAATTAGGTAGTGATAAATGCTATTATAATAGCAAAAGAAGAAAGATGCATTTGAGAAAGATGGTGGCATTGTGGGGTTAGAGGCAGTGGTGGTAGTGAGCAGTGCTCCTTTTGAGTGAGTGGTCAGGAAAATCCTCTTTGAGGAGGAAATATTTCTCCTGAACCTGGGTGACAAGAGAAAACCAGTCAGAGCTAACAGAGTATTTCAGACACTGGACACAGCTATCCCAAGGATGTAAGATGGGAGTAAGCTTGAGTCTAAACATTTTACTATAGGTATTTTTTCTCCCTAATTGTAGCCAAACTGAAAAGCTATTTTGATAGAATAAAGTTCAAAGAAAATCCTGGGAAAAGCCCCAAAAGAATTAATCTTGTGACTTGCTGTGCTCTTTTACTAGAGAGAAGTTAGTTAAGGAAGTGTAAATTGTAGAAGCATCAATACTTCCCAAATGATATTTTTAAAGGTACGTGCCATGGCAAAAGGCATAGTCATAAAATATTTTAATAGCATCATTCTCAGGAATTCTCAGATATTTAACACATTTTGAGTCCTAATAGAAGCCTTTTCCATATTCAAATTATTTTACTGGCATAAATTTTCCCATGTTTAGTAAATAGCAAGCGTGAGGCAAAAATAATTCCCACATTCATTGAGTTTTCTTCTCCAAACAGTTTTTTAATTCCACAATGTCTACAAAAGGATGAGAACATTTTCCTCTAGAAACCTGTTTATTTGTCAATGCATACAGAGGAAACAGAACTTTCATTACATTTGGGACCTGACACTTTAAATAAGTGTCAGAAAAATACCAGTTATCATAAAGTGTACTATAGTAACATGTATCTTTGTAGAAGTTCAAAATTCATGACATTTTTGTTAGATTATGTATTTTAAAATTCATATTTTTTTATAAAAAATAAACAGAGCCCTGAGTTTTTTCACAGAAAGAGTGTGATATGTCCACAATAATGCAATTAGTAGGTGGCAGAATTTAAGACTTACTGTGTTTAATAAATGGAGCAATGAGAATTGATATTATGAAGCCTAACCTGACAAATTCTATATAAAAAGTCAGAAATTATAAATTACAAACTATTAATAAGTAATTAAACATCTCATGCATGGCTCTTCAAATGTTTTGTTTCAAATCTACTTAAGATTATGGTACATCATTACACCTAATAGGTACTCATGACCAGATCCAAATAATTAAATCAGTCTGTAGGTCTATAAATGGAAAAATAAAGCCTAACCAAGTTGTAGTTAAAACACAATTTCTCAGGAGACTGGGTGGCTCAGTGGGTTAAGCCTCTGCCTTTGGCTCAGGTCATGATCTCAGGGTCCTGAAATCAAGCCCTGCATCGGGCTCTCTGCTTGGCAGGGAGCCTGCTTCCCCCTCTTTCTTTGCCTGTCTCTCTGCCTACCTGTGGTCTCTCTCTTTCTGTCAAATAAATAAATAAAATCTTTTAAAAAACCCACAATTTCTCATATCTATTAACACAGAATTTCCCTATGTTCAGTATTTATCATCTTCCAGCATTCTTATTCATTTGCAAACCCATCCTTAAAATTAAACCTATACTGAGGTCCGTACTAAAATAATTTGTACATGTATTCTCATGCTTGTAATTCTGTTACCAAGTCCAATCATGTCTTTGAACTACGCTTAAATGCCTGCATTATAATCATTTATGCTTATCTGCAAATTATTTTGTACTTGAATTCCAAAATGTATGTTTAAATTGTACAATGCTTTAACTTAGGGCTTCAGGTTTGTTAAGCAATTTTTACATCTTGGTTTTTGTAATAAAGACATAGAACAATAAATAAAAAGATATCTCTTATTCTCAACAAAATTAAAAACTAAAAATCCATGAATCTTCTCTTTTTTTTCTAAATGGAAGATGTGATCATTGGAAATATAAATTGAATTTAGGTAATATACAATAACAGAAGTAAACTTGCTAAGGACCTCTTTCCCTATATTATAGTAAATATATTACAGTATAGGCTTATATTTTGAGTAATCCCTATAAGGAAAAAATTAAAATGTATTTCCAGATATTAATTTCTGAAGAATTTTTCTTTTGTTCCCACAAGTTACCTTGTACAGGCCCTCAGTGCACTGAAAAATTTTGATTTTCAACCTGGCAAAGAGGCAGTAGAAATCAAATTTCTCTTTCTCTTTGCTTTCTGAGGAAGTAACTGCTTCTGTAATTGAGCCACTGTGCATACCTTTCTTGATTTCCCCTCCTTTCCATACGCTCCTCCAACTATTTAACATAAGGTACATGAATTCTGAGTTGTTTTGTATTAGTGTGATGGCAACAATCAGAAGATTCTTGAATATCATCTTACTTTGAAGTTTAGCCTGGAAGCCACCACTTCTCCCGTTGGTGTAATTATGGGAACATTTTCACAAATAATTCCATGATCCACATCAATAACTCTTCCTAAAAGTTAAGGAATAGTTCAATTTATAAAAGCAATTGCATGTTGCATCTACATCTAGAGCAAATTTTAATGTAAATGTGGACATTCTGATATATATATTTGGAAAATCTTTTTCAGAAACATGATTTTACAATAATCTAATGTCAATATCATAATGAGAGCAAGATGGGATAAACTCTATCTGATAGAACCCAGCCATATTCTTTACAATTACTTATTTCACTAAATTGACCTTTCCTATTAAAAAAAAAAAAAGATACAGCACAGCAAAAAGGGAATTAAGGCAAAGAAGAGTACAATTTTTAAAAATGTGATAACCAAACTTAAGTTTAAAAACATAGAAGGATGAAGAACAATAAGATGTTAGCTCTAATTCTGTGTTTGAATTTTAAAAGCAAACAATTTGTTCTGCCATATGGGCAGTTTCCAAAAATAATTCTAGAAATTTGTCCTAAATACAAGTAGCATAATTTTCTTATGGTAATGTTAGTCACCACTCCTCAAATTGCAACACTAATTTTAGGAAGAACTGTTTAAATAAGCAAGTATTTGTTCTTTGTAAATGATAAAAGGTATCTTCTAGAAATGTTTGGTTCTGTTGCTAAAGTAAATGTTTAAGTATAGGAAAATTTAAAACATTTGATTCAGTACCTTTGATCTCCAGCGTGTCACTGAGGGGTACTTCTATGTTAGCTTCATTCTTGCTGTGGCTTTCAGACTCTTGCATGACAACAGCTCTCTTATAAATGCCTCTTTTCACTTCATCGAAGACCCAAAACATATTGTACACTCGAGCAGTATAGCCTGCTAATTCGGTGATCTAAAACCAACAGAGGGGGTAAAATAGAGTTAATATATCCAAGACAGACTTTTTAAAAAAGATATGCAATCCTATCAGCTTTCCTGATTTAATCTTAAAGATCTTATTTTACTCTACATGAAAAAAAAAACCATCTGATAACTATCACAAGTAACAGTAAAAGAGAAAAACCAAGAGAGAAACACAGCAAGGTGTCGATGTCAGTTTGACTGGAATTACAAAACCTGTAAAAAATTATTCGTTCAAGCCAGGGTCCAAAATAAAATGTTAAGATTTTGAATGTTAGTGAGGTCTAAAGATCCTTCAGTCAAATTTCTGATTTGGCTCCATTTACATGACAAATTTTGTTTCCAGAAAATTAGAAATTTTGTGAAAACTTAATGTCATAATGATCCTTTGTTTTGACATCTTTTTTTTTTTTTTTCAATTTAAAACAAGATTTGGGGCCTCTGGGTGGCTCAGTGGGTTGGCCCCTGCCTTCGGTTCAGGTCATGATCTCAGGGTCTTGGGACTGGGCTCTCTGCTCAGCAGGGAACCTGTTTCTCCCTCCCTCTCTGCCTGCCTCTCTGCCTGCTTGTGATCTCTCTCTCTGTAAAATAAATAAATAAAAAATCTTAAAAAAAATAAAACAGAAGATTTTAAATATAAGAAAAACACATTTTTTTTTCTTATCATTAAATGAATGTTTTTGAGTCAAATTGATTGTCAACATTCCTGAACTTTACCAAAGGAAATACCCCTCAGTGGATATCAATATTGCGAGTGAGCTCAGTGAAAAGGTTCAAATCCTTTTCAGTCCAAATCCCACAGCTCAGCTTCTTTTCAAGCCAAACATGATGTACGGCCAAAGAAAAACATTAAATATGACTTTTATTCTAGGTGAGATTATAAAATGAGATCAATCTCTGCTTTAGTCCACAAGGCTCAGTAGAATGGGGTCTTGCTCTTATTCTGCCAGTTATCCAATTTAGAAGAAAACTCCTGCTGTTTTTCTGTTACAAGAACACCTTGTTATCAGGGTAATGTGAAAGGTGACTCATCTCCTGTCAAGACCATCTTCCTCAGTGAAAAGGAAAACACAAAAACCATTCCATTTTAGGAATATTTACCAGGAAATTGGCACCAATAAGCAAGGCATGTCACTAACAAACCGTGGAATAATACAATACAATGTTGACATTTATGTAAGATTTATGTGTGTGCAAAACCGAAGCCATAAATGAGTAGGTGTTTTTATCAAAAGCCTTCCACTGCATGTCTCCACTGTCATTAGCATTGCATTTCTATATATTAATGTTGTAATGATTTAAGAGGTAATTTCTAAAATGTTATCTTGAAGAATCTCTTGAGATCCCTAGTGGAGGAAAACAGAGCTAAGAATTAACAAAACACAGATTCAAAAGAAACTGGGGTAAATATATTTGCAAAGAGAAAAAAATCCAAAAACTAAATGCACGGGTCAAAGAAAGGCAGGAGGCAATGAGTTAATACAGTGGGATGTAGGATGGAATGGGCAGAGCGTCTCAAAAAATCAGAGAACATGACTGTGGACAAATGACTTTGGTATACATGGCAGGGAGTTTGCCCTGGGACTCTTATGCTGAAAAGAGATCTTGTTCCCTGTGGAACTAGCAGAGAGAAGGCTTGGGGCTTTCATGTGCTGTCACAGTGGTAGTAAGATTCTTAGGAATTAAGCATTCTATGATCCCAAGCACACCCAGGGAAAATAAAGCAAAGTGCAATTATTTCTTGTATTAGATACAATATAGAAAAACTGGTCAATATTCTTTCTGTGAATATTGACTGTGAAATACTTTAGATAGCAAAGTATTTTAATATGATATGGATAAAATTTTGATTTGTCATTTAATTTTAATAAGGGACTTGTTACATCAAAAAAAACTATCCCTAAAACTCTCTCTATAGATTATCAAAATTACTACTTGAAAAAAAAATTAAAGATTTATTTATTTATTTATTTGAGAGAGAGAGATAAAGAGAGCGTGTGTGAGCACAAGCAGGGGCAGGGTCAGAGGAGAGAGAGAATCCACAAGCCAACTCCCAGGTTGAGGATGCAGCAGACACAAGGGCTGGGCAGGGGGTGGGGGTGATAGGGGTGGGGAGGTGTGGGGGGGTGGTAAGGCTTGATCCCAGGATCCTGAGATCATGACCTCAGCTGACACTGAGAGTCAGCCACTTAACTGACTAAGACACCCAGGCACCACTGAAAAAATTTTTAAAAACTGAGTTGTTTTGGTATGTGACCCTAAACAATTGGTTTTACTTTTTTATTTTTATTATTTTTATTTTTTGTAAAAATCTTAATTATTTATTTGACAGAGACACAGCAAGAGAGAGAACAGCATGGGGAATGGGAGAGGGAGAAGCTGGCTTCCCTGCGAGCAGGGAGCCCCGAGGGCTCGATCCTACGACCCTAGGATCATGACCTGAGCTTAAGGCCAAACACTTAACAAACTGAACCAGTCAGGCACCCTGGTTTTACTTTTTTAAGGAACCCCAATTTGATAAATCAGTTGTTGAATGACACTAAAAATTTTGTGAACAAATCACAAAGTTTGTTACTCTTTTATATGGTCTATTCAAGAATGATTTAATTGGCAGAGGAATTTGTAATGATGCTCTGGCGATTCATATTGATACAAAAGTCACAGCAGTAATTAATGGTTTTCACCATTAATTGGGAATATTCATGGGAATATCATATAATAGATGAAATAAATAATTTCTAATTTTAACCCTCTGATATCTGCAAGTCTTATTACCATTTTTTCAGCAAATATTTCTTGACCACATGCAATATTCCACAAATTAAAATGAATATTAAAATGCAAAGATAAGTAAACTGATGCTGCTTTCCACTCAGGGTCTGGTGGGCAATTATAACGTGGTATTGCACCAGAACACAGACAAGGAAGACCCAGACTTCGCAGAGAAAGTAGAATCACAAGAGGGTTTTAGATGTGGTCAGTGAAGGTTGACTTGACATGAAGGATGAGTAAAAGTTTGCAAGGTATATAAAAATTATTGGCTAACACTTATTGAGTTCCTAAATATGTGTTGTTTTAAATATTCTAAGTATATTAACTCACAACAACCCTACCAAGTAATGCTACATTATCTCCATTTTACAGATAAGGAGACAAACAGATTAAGGAACTTGATCAAGTTCACATAATTTGTACATACTAGAGCAAGATTTTAAATTTAGGTGCTCTGGTTCCAGAATCCGTACCTAATAGACTTTTTTTAAAAAACAAATATGTCGTACTACAGACAGAAAAAGAGGAGTTACAATTAAGAGCAATTAAGAATGTAAAAACCAGAGTATTAGCAGCAATACATGTGGGAGTTGCTGCCCTTTATCTTGATTATACTCTTAGGAATTTTTAGTAGAGAAAAGATATGTTTACAAATTGCTAAGTAAATCTGATAATTTACATTTTTCCTGATTTTCATATGTATTATTTTAATCAAATAGACAACAAGAAATGCCAGTACCTCTTTGTATGAAGACATAATCCTTTCAATAGCATCGGCTCCAGAGGCCAATAAATTTCGAGCAGTGGTAAAGGCTTCTGTCCGTTCACTAACCATAGCTTGTTTTTGGCCATCCTCTAGATCTAAAAGCAAATTACAAAACTATTGAGTTTTTTCAGGTGAACTATTTTCTTTTTACAAATGAAATTTCAGCTAAAAAACCCACATGGTAAATATTTCATTAGTTATTTCTTTATTTAAAGCTTCCTTTTATTATTTTTCTAGGAGGAGAGTTAATATACTTAATTAACAATTAAGTCTACTTTCATTTAGCATTCATTTAACCCTTTCCAAATTCAATTCTCTACCCCTCTTATGGCTAGGTAATAAAATACTACGGATTTGGTCAAGAAAATACTAATAACTGGAATATAAGCAAATATTTCTAGTGTGGTTCCTTCAATTGAATTGCAGATTAGCTGACCTTCATAATCTAGACTCAGTTCATCTGTTTCACCTAAACTGCCCCTACATTCCACAGCACCTCAAACATGCAATATTCTGTTTATCCTTTGGTATTTGCATATACCATTTCTTCTGAGTTTAAAATACTTCCCTTCCTTTTTTGCCTAGTTCTTTCTTCATGAAAGTTAACTCTTTAATATAGGTTTCCGTGGAAAACCTTGTCTGGCTTTTCCAATGGATTATAAATTCCTTAAAGGTCAAGACTATGTTTTGTATTCTTTATTCCTGGTACCAAGCAGAGTGCCTAGCACATGGTACTCCTCAGTGTGTACTGAATGAATGCATAGGTGAGTAAATGGATAGGTGCATGAACATCCTAAATTTCTGTCAATGCAGAATTATGGACAAGAGTAGGAGTTAGACTAGGTTTTTTTTTTTTAAAGATTTTACTTATTTATTTGACAGAGATCACAAGTAGGCAGAGAGGCAGGCAGAGAGAGAGGAGGGAAGCAGGCTCCCCGCCGAGCAGAGAGCCCGATGTAGGGCTCAATCCCAGGACTCTGGGATCATGACCTGAGCTGAAGGCAGAGACTTTAACCCACTGAGCCACCCAGGCGCCCCTAGACTAGGTTTGAATCCAGGCTGTACCTCTTATTGACAAATGGTAAGATAAGTAGAACAAGCCAGTTATCCTCTCTATGCCTATTTTCTCATGTGTAAATGAGGGAATTAATACTAATATCTGAAACAATTCTATCTCAAAGGATTGTTGTGGGGCTTAAACGTGAAATACAAATGAAGTAGTAGCCCAACCCATGGCCCATAATAAGTGCTCTAAATGTTAGCTGGTATTACTTTCTCTAGTTATTATTATTATTATTGCATACTACTCAATTCAGTCTTATTCTTCTAAATTATTCTCCCCAGTCATTACTTTAAACTTCCCATCAATATGATTCTCTATTTGGTTCTTCTATAAATTGTCTCCAAAGTTCTAAATTAAATACTGTAAACTAATGAAAGTATTAGAATGATATGATATAGATAGCCATAGGCCCCTTTTGATATATATTTCTCTCTGGTTTATCTCAGTGTAGAAGTTTTTTTGTTTTTGTTTTTCTCTATAACAATGCAGATATTTAACTTGTGCCCTCCTAGGACCACCAGATACTTTTACCTTTACTTGCTCATAGACAGCTCAGCTGAGTTGGGAAGGGATCCATGCATAATATAAGGTAGAATTCACTCAGCAGATATTTACCGAACAACTAGATGTGCAAGAATTTAGGCAAGGTGTTATAAGACATATAAGGATAAATGTGATTTTCAGACTCTTTCCTTAAGGGCCTCATGGTTTGGTAAGAAAGAGAAGACAAGGGGCGCGTGGGTGGCTCAGTGGGTTAAAGCCTCTGCCTTCGGCTCAGGTCATGATCTCAGGGTCCTGGGATCGAGCCCCGCATCGGGCTCTCTGCTCAGCAGGGAGCCTGCTTCCTCCTCTCTCTCTACCTGCCTCTCTGCCTGCTTGTGATCTCTCTCTGTCAAATAAATAAATAAAATCTTAAAAAAAAAAAAAAAGAAAGAGAAGACAAATTCCTAACTAACTGTGGAGAGCAGCCTATGAAGAGAGTTAATGTGAAGTGTTTGCAGAAGGCAGAAAATCATTTCTTGCTGCAAGAGACAGGGAATGCCTCATGGAGGAGCATACTATGAGAGAGGCCTTGAAGACTATGTACAATTTTAACAGATTACAAGTACAGCATAAGTAATAGCACAGAGAAAGGAAATTTGAAGCAATGTCAACTGAATGATAAATAGCCTTGTCATGTAACAGTATGGGTGGTGTCAGGCACAGATTTCATTTGAGCATCAAAATCACCATATGTTCATGGGGACCTTCTATGATAGTCCAGTACGGCCCCTCCTAGTTCTACTGTCAGTCACTGCTTTGCGAACTACCTTTAGTTTCCTTGAAGTTAATTAGTTTCCCTAAGAATGAAAAAAAAAAAGGGGCGCCTGGGTGGCTCAGTGGGTTAAAGCCTCTGCCTTCGGCTCAGGTCATGATCCCAGGGTCCTCGGCTCGAGCCCCGCATCGGGCTCTCTGCTCGGCGGGGAGCCTGCTTCCTCCTCTCTCTCTACCCCTCTACCTACTTGTGATCTCTATCTGTCAAATGAATAAAAAAAAAAAAAGTTTTGAGTGCTGGTAGAAGTGAGTAGTGAAAGATGTGACTGAATAAATAGACTGAGAATGGAACGTCGATATTCTTAAATACATTTAAGTGTGTGACAAAATTTAGATAGCTACAAAAAAATTACCGAATGATTCTCAGCGAACTACCAAAATAATGAATTGCTGTATCAGTTAAAGTTCTAAGATAGTTTTGGCTCATAGAGAATCTGGCTGATATCTAAAACAATTATGGCATTTTATGAATTTGGGTTAAAAGGGGTTTGAGTAGCAGCTTGCATCGACAGCCTCTGTTAAGAAGGAGAAACATGGGGCGCCTGGGTGGCTCAGTGGGTTAAGCCGCTGCCTTCGGCTCAGGTCATGATCTCAGGGTCCTGGGATCGAGTCCCGCATCGGGCTCTCTGCTCAGCAGGGAGCCTGCTTCCCTCTCTCTCTCTCTCTGCCTGCCTCTCTGTCTACTTGTGATCTCTCTCTGTCAAATAAACAAATAAAAAAAAATCTTTAAAAAAAAAAAAAAGGAAAAACATGAGCACAGATGGACTTGTATTTGATATGTCATGGTACTTTCCAGGTTGCTTTGGCAGATTAATGCCTACTGGGCTTTCTTCATGCTTTTAGCAACAAAATTACAAATCTCTGTGAACAGATTTCATCTGACTTTTATTCTACTGGTTGTTTTTTGGCAGGTACTATGAGAACAGTGCCCGTAGTATTTTGTCATGCACTCAACAGCCAATTGCATAATCTCTATGAAAAAAACAGATTCCTTAGTTTCAGAATATAAATTCGTGACCTCAGGAACTCATTTATATTGTATCATAGGTCAACCCATTTTATTTTCCTCACCAAATATTTTAAACGTTTTGTCAAATGTTTCTCACTTGAGGATATAATATTTAACATTATATCTGCTCATCTTACTGCTACTTTACAGCTCCACTAATAAAAGGTATTATATTGAAAATGATGACTTCTGCTATTACTCACTGAAAAGGTGAGAAAGGATTTAGAAACTAAAATTATGTCATTAGACGCTTGTCAAAACCCATGCAAGTGTACAATGCAAAGAAATACACCCTAATGTAAATTATGCACTTCAGTTAATAATGCATACATATGGATTCATCAGTTGTAACAAATGTACCACACAAATACAGGATGTAAATAATGGTAGAAACTGTGGAGGAGAGGAGACATTTGGAACTCTTTGTACTTTCTGATAGGTTTTTTCCATAAACTAAAAACTGCTCTAAGAAAATTAAGTCTATTAATTTTTTAAAAGTGAAAAAAAAAAAGTTGGTTATTCCTCTGTGCTTTTTCTTTGGACTTATAACCTGAGTTTATTTCTTTTCATTTGCACTTTACCCTTATCATCTTGACAAATCTCAAGCTTTGTGCAATGGCAGTATCCTAACCAATGAGGTTTATCCCAGGTGAAACTGTTGCTAATTGAAAACTATCACCTTGACAAATCTCAGCAAAAACTTATGGTCTTTTCCTACCTCATACCATATATAAATATCAAATCTAAATGGTTTGAAGATCCCCATGTGAAATGAAAAACCAATAAATTTCTAGAAGATAAAATAGGAAATTATCTTCATGTCCTTGGATTAGGGAAGTATTTCTTAAACAGGACATAAAACCACTAACCCCCCCCACACACACAAAAATGATTGATAAATTGAACTATGTTAAAATTATGAACTCCTCTTACACACTGTTAAGAGACTGAAAAGTATGAATAGAATGGGCAAACTGGTATTTGAGATTGTGTGTGTGTGTATGTCTGACGAAAGTCACATTACAGAGTACATAAGAGCTTTGAAACCAATAAGAAAAAAAACAGATAAGTCCATTTAAAAGTGAACAAAAAAATCATTGGTACTTCATAAGAAAAGCTACCCAAATGGCAAGTAAACAAATAGAAAGTACTTAATTTCATTAGTCATCAGAGAAATTTAAATTAAAACCACAACAATGTACCACTATGCACTCACAAAAACACTAAAATGAAAAAGACTGACATCAAATATTAACAAATGCTTGTGGAGCAACTAGAACTCTCATACATACTGTATGATACTATTTATAAAAGTTTCAAACCCAGCAAACACTGATGAATGGTTAGTAAAATAATTATCATTACTGCAGCATGTTTGAGGCAGGAATAAGTTGGGGATGCGATAGTGGACTGAGGATGGGGATAAAACTGGAAGGAGTTAGGGGTCCTGGGATTAAGGTATGTTTCTATTTTTTGTGACTAGTGATTATGTATATGTGTTAACTTTGTGGCAGTTCATTGAGTGGTACACTAGCAACTGGGTCCTTTATGGCCTGTATGTTATACTTTAAAAATTCCAGCTGCCAAATATAGCTATGTAATAGGGATAGCTAATTATAGCTTAAAAGTACATCTTTCACGTGTTTTGCTAATTACTGTTACAATAATTGGTCAACAGGAGAGGAAGTATATTCAAATTGACCCATAATATAAAATTATATTCCAATAATTTTACATTAGAATATGAAACACTAATACAATAGGAGTTATGGATATAGCCTTATTGGAGGTACATTTTAGGAATAAAAAACATCACCCATGTTACTAGGTGATGATAGAGTTTAGTTCCATTCTTAAGAGCAGTATCTCTTGATTGCTACTCTTGATGGGCCACCTTATACTAACAGACCACCAGCAGACAGACACCACTGGCAGTACTAGCAGCTTAGATGCTTTCTTCAATATTACATGTCTGTGATAAGGTCTGGCAGGAGGGACCTATAAATGGCTTTCTCTCACCTTGCCCAGAACTGTTCTTGATATGAAGAGAAGAAAAGTGGCCTATAACATTAAAAAAAAATTGAGGGGATACTAGATGACCAAGAGACACAGAAAAGATGCTCAACATCACTCATTATCAGGGAAATGCATGTCAAAACTATAATGAGGTATCACCTCACATCTGTCAGAATGGCTAAAACGCAAACACAAGAAACAAGTGTTGGCAAGGATGTAGAGGGAAAGGAACTCTTGTATACTGTTGGAGGGAAGGCAAAGTGGTGCTGCCACTGTGGAAAACAGTGTGGAGGTTCCTCAAAAAATTAAAAATAGAACTACCACATGACCTAGTAATCTTCAGTAAGGGGAATTTACCTAAAGAATACAAAAAATGTATTCAAAGGGATACATGCACCCCTATGTTTATAGCAACATTATTTACAATAGCCAAAGTATGGAAGCAGCCCAAGTGTCTATCAACTGGTGAATGGATAGAAAAGATGTGGTATACATACACAATGGAATATATTCAGCCATAAAAAAAAAAATGAAATCTTGCCATTTGCAACAACAGTTGAGTTGCAACAACAAGAGTTAGAGATTACAGTGCTAAGTGAAATGAGTCAGTCAGAGAAAGACAAATACTATATGATTTCACTTATGTGGCATTTAAGAAAGAAAGTGAATGAGCAAAGAAAAAAAAAGACTGAAAGAGAGAGAGAGAGAGAGACCAAGAAACAAGCTCTTAACTAGAATGGCTATCAGATGGGAGGTGGATGGGGGAGATGTGTGAAGTAGGTGATGGGGATTAAGGAGTGCACTTGCCTTGATGGCTTCCAGGTGATGGATGGACTTGCTGAATCACAATATTGAACACCTGAAGCTAATATAACACTATGTTAACTATACTGGAACTTTAAATTTAAAAAATTGAGATGAGGGGCGCCTGGGTGGCTCAGTGGGTTAGAGCCTTTGCCTTCGGCTCTAGGTCGTGATCCCAGGGTCCTGGGATCGAGCCCCTCATCGGGCTCTCTGCTCCGCAGGGAGCCTGATTCCTCCTCTCTCTCTGCCTGCCTCTCTGCCATGTTGCAATCTCTGTCAAATAAATAAATAAAATCTTTAAAAAAAAACTGAGATGATATCTCCCCAGGTAACTATTTTCTTCATATAATTTCAGTCTCTCTCTTAATATAAAATAAAGGGGGTAATACCCTATAAAAAACAAAATAGAAAATAGACATAATTAACTATTCCAGTGCCTCTTTTTCAACCATTTGGTCACATGATTACTTAGTGTCAAATTAAGTTAAACACCTTCTAGAGCAATTTCCAATGCAGGTAATATGGAGGCAGCATTATGAAGGGCAAAAAGGCAGTGCACTAGGAATTATATG
Organism: Enhydra lutris kenyoni; assembly: GCF_002288905.1. Lineage (NCBI taxonomy): Eukaryota > Metazoa > Chordata > Mammalia > Carnivora > Mustelidae > Enhydra > Enhydra lutris. The sequence continues at coordinate 889,698 of NW_019154168.1, read as the reverse complement.
GTGTCTTCTATCCTTCGTGCTTCCATGTACCATTTATGCAATTCTGGGGCTCCAGACTAGAAGACTCGGAAGCTCCTCTTTTCATGTGAAAATAGCATGATTCCATTTGCAATTTCATAATGGGAACTTAAATATAAACATAATCCTGTCCTTACCATAAGATTGTAAGTAAATAGTATGACAAAACTATTGTAGAACCATTTTTCTTACCTCCTCCAAAAAAAAAAAAAAAGAAAGAAAAGAAAAATTATGCATGCTCTTCCTCCTATTGGCGTTTTTACCTCTGGTTTGTTAATTTCCAAATGCCTTGCTCCTTTAACTACAATAACCATGCCAGCAAACATCTATTGAGCCTTTCTTATGAGGCAGGCAATATTCTAAGTTTCACACATGCCATCTTCTTTAATCCTTGTAACTACCTTGCTATAATTTCCCCCACTTTGGAACTGAGAAAACTGAAGCTCAGAATGGTTAAATGATTTGCCCATAGTCACAGCCTTACATAGTAAGCAAATGACCCAGCATTTGAACCCAGAAAATCTGACTCCAGTACCCACATGGTAGAAATATAGTAAATATTAACAATTGCTTCCACCTAAGTTTTAACTCTACACAAGGACTGTTTCAAAGCACATTAAATGCTTTATATATAATTTCCTAACAATTCGGTAAGATATATACTCTTATCCCTATAGTTAAGATGGGAAAGCTGGGACATAAAAACTTATGTAACTTTCTCAAGGATGGATAAGTATTAAACAGCAGAGTCAAAATTTGACCAGGGGCCTGCTTCTTTCTCTATTCTTTTCTTTCTTTTCTCTATTCTACTTTTTCCCTTTTCTCTTTGCCGTATCTCTTTTATTCACCCACTTTTTTCCATGTATTTTTGTCTTAAAATACACAGTATCATGTACTTGGTTCATCTCTAACATAAGGGACAATGCAGGATGCATATGTGTAAATTAAGATTGAAGACAACATTAGAATATAGGGTATGTAATTGCAAGACCTACAGCCTCAAAGACATATCATTATCTAAAAAAAATAAATAATTTTATCTGAGTAGAATAGTAACTTAATATTTTCATGTGTTAAATTATTATAGGTCAAATATATTTAGTAAAAATATGCACATAAAACATTATAAGCATACAGGTAGTAACTTAAGAAATTACAGAAGATCTTGAAGTGTACTCTCATAATGTTGACATATGAATTTACTTTTTGTCTATGTAATTGTCTTATTGCTTCTCTTTGTATAAAATTTTCTTCTAAAGGAAGCTTTAAGAATTACCTTGTTCATTTGCATAAATGTAATTATTATCATAATTTCTATTTAAAATTTTAATGTTTCTTTAGTTTAATAAGATATTTTCAGGATTTATAAGATTTATTTTTAAACATCTTATTACATCACCTGTAGAAGTAAGACTGTTAGATTCTTCGCACACACTGTTTACTTCTAACTGGTCTCTGTGGGATTAATTTGTCACCATTAATAGCCACATTTTCTCTGTTCTATGTTGAATACTTCAGGGTTTTCTAATAAGACCAGTGCTTCCAAGGAATAACATAACTACACCATAATCTTGTCATTGGGGTTATCTCTAATATACATTATGTATGAAACTTTTATCCATAAATTTAAAGAGACTCACTATGAATATCTGATGATTTTGTCAAGTTTCTTAGTAAAACTAATCTTAAGACCATAGGTTTTTAAGTGTCTTTTTTTCTCTAATACTCTTCTGAAAAAATAATCATTTCATTATGGAAGGATTAAGTCTAAAAGTATTATTACTAACAATGCTCTTTTCAATTTAAACTTATTCAAATTATTTTAAAAAATAAAGTATGAAAATAGATAAAATTTAGTTTTACTAGCAGTCTTAATACATTGGCTATTAGAGAGTTATGATGTAGAATATATTTGGTATATGTATAGTACTCATCACAAAGGATTGACAAATCTTAATTTACTAAAGTGACAATTTTAGGTTAAGAATGACTCAAATTTGACAAATAGTTTTACAAGAATTGGGTAAAGCATTGAAGCACAGTTTCAATATATTAAAGAAAAGGTAATTTTGTCTTTGTTTTTATTAGATGACTTCAAACAAATAACTACTGATTCTCAATTCTATACCTAAAATAACTGTAATATAGTGTGAATTCTTCACACTGTTATTAGTGTTATTAGTCTTTTGTTTTCTAGGTAGTAATTGTCACCATATATCAAGAACAGCAAGAGTATGCTCTGTACTTCATAAACATTATTTTACTAAATCCTCACAATGACTCTCTGAAGTAGCCTTTCTGATTTTCATTTTATAGATGGGGAAACTGATTTTTATAAAGTTTAATTAACATGACTTAGAGGATACAGGCAGGAAGAGGGAAGCCAAGATTTGAGCAAAGCTCTGTCTCATTACAAAGCCCATGCTTTTCTCTAGTGCCTTCAACACCAAGTCCAATTTTGGTCAAGTGGTTTTTAAAGAGGAGGGAGAATATTTTGGAAGAAGAAGAAAAAACAATCCTCCTTTAATTAATCCTCCCCGTCCTTGCCAATTACAACCCGAACTCCCATGTTAGGTTTTATACAACATTTTAATGTTGTCCTTCTTGCCCTTATCTTTTTTAGTTATTCCAAAGGATGAAAATGTTGGTAAAAACCACTGAGATAGTGATAGAATAGAATTAGATGCCTGCAACTTGCTAACCCCTACCTCCACAATGCCACTAAGTCATGCTACATAGGTTGTTACTGGTATTACCTGTGAGTAAAGGAGACCTTGTTCTATGGCATGAAACATTCCCTGATATAATATTCCTTGTTCCTTCATGTAGTCAACCAGTTCTTCAAATCACAAGTCAGGGCCAATCCAGTTATAGAATATTTATAGACTAAAAGCATAGGATGTGCAGAACTGAAGTTTACAACACATGGGGAGAACTTGTATAATACTCTTTTTGAACGTATTATTTTGTTTTGAATTTAAGTGCAAACTAGAGAATCATTGTGTGTTAGGCAGAATAATTGAAATTGCTCAAGGTCACCTCCTAGAAACACTGCATCAGAGATCTCTGAAATATTTCAGAGCTAGAAAGGTGTTTAGAGCTCTTTGTCTTTTTTTTTTTTTACATAGCTGATCTTATTATTGTATGTTCAAGGTCTGTGACTTTTTTCTGACCAGTAATGAACATAGAATAATGACTGCAGACACAGTTTCACTCACACAAAACCAGCAGTGACACCTTCAAGAGAACTAATCTTAAACATATACTTGAGATTGAGCATAAATATCATTACCACCATCTGCAAAGCCAGTTGCAGTGATAATAGGTACAGCCACCATAATTAGTCCACTGCTGCTCCAAACATACTTCATCAAGAATTGCTCTATCATGATGTACCACAAACGTTTGGATAAAATGAGGTTCATCTGATCTGCTAAAGCTTTGTAACTTTTCTGGAGTTGCTTCATTTCTACCTATGGAGGGAAAAAGAGATAAGAATTAACCTAGCATGAGCTATAAAATTAAATAGTGTATGTTTGAGGACTTTCTTAAAAGATAAGAACATATTATTTTGTTTTATTTAGTATAGTATTATCTATGATTCTAAAGGTAATAAATACAGATAACTATCAGGAGTAAGCATTATTATCTAGTTTTGGTCCCTTGTATTATTTTTAAAAAACCATAATACTTAGTCAATATAATGTTAAGTATAAAATACACATAAGTGATTTATAATTATGATTTCAAAATGATATGTATAAGGTATTAAAATTAAATAATATCCTGTAAGAGAAGAATAAACAATGTGAGAACCTTATCTTTTTTTGATTGAACCAAAAATACCTAAAAATAAAAACATGACACATACATGTGTAATTAGACTCCACTTTTGAACTAACTCTATTGGATTTTGTTTTAAATGCAAGAAGCCTACAGCATGCTGTAATTTACATCACTGAGTTCAATGAGTCAAGAGGAATGACCAATCAGTATGATTAATATAACACATGAGACCAATTTTCAAGTGGGAATAGAAGTCCTATATTTGCTTTAAATCTTCTTCTTCATGCTGCTACTACTTTAAAATTTTTTTTGATAATTGAAGATGCTTCAAAAATTAAATGATTTTCTTTGGTAATTAAAATACCATTTTCAGTTTTAGAATTCCTTAATATTTCATTTGCAAATTCATTTGTATTAAGATTTCAGATGGATCACCTTAAAAATTTCCATCATAGTTAATATTCTAAAGTTACTTTAATGCACTGCAAGCTTATGTAATTAGGCTAACTATTTTAGGGACCTACTTAATGTTGAAAATCTTTAATATTTAAAAATAACATTCTGGAACGCCTTTTCTCATCCTCATTTCTCCTATAATCTTAGCTTTTCCCTCAAAGCTAGGCAAAATTTCATTTCACTGCCTTTTTTTATTTGTCTCAAACTATGGTGCTGAACATTAACTAAGACTAATGCAAATGCTATTTGTGAGACACATTCTCCTGCAATTCTGAGGACTGAGGTCACTCCATTGACCAGACATGCAAAACTGTCAAACACGTCTTTCACATAAAAGCATGGGGTTTTTTCCCCCTCTTGAAAAACAAAGGAAACAATGACAACAACAACAACAAGAATACCATCCTCAATTTTCTATCCTGGTGAAATGTGTTTACTGAGTTTCCAAACAAATATTTCCCTCTAATGCTAAGACCAACCAGTTAGAATTTAAGTTTTAGGCAATGCTTTGGAGAGAATTCTGAGCATATTTGGGTAGCTGAGGGAAAGTAGTCTGCTTTTTCAGGTTGCTGAAAATCTTATCCCCATGTATCTTCAGAGAAGTTTGTACTCCACAGTTCTTGAACAGCTTGTAATTAGAAAGGTAAGGAAGCATATATTTCAATACAGGTTTAGATGTCATAGAAATCTAAAACGCTAAAGAAGTGGGTCCATCAACAGGACAACAGATGGTATCTAGCACTGCAGTGGCAGCTGGAAGAGTCTCACATTTCACTCATCACCTTAATTTCTATCTTACCTTATGTCCTCTGTAAAAGGCAATTTCTTCGACATTGGCTATAATTCTGGAGTGCACATACCGCAAATAGCCTTTTCTGTGAGCTTCTTCGGCCACCAATTTACCAAATTTGGGAGAGCAGGCTTTCAAAACTTTAGCTGTGGCATATACCACAAGTCCTGCCAATAGAGTGGGCCCGATAGGACTCGCTCCTCGGGATGTAGCCGTCTGGATGAGCGTATAGGAGGTCAGGATTACATCTAAAATAGGCTTGGTCAGATTGGAATATAAGTGAGCCACAGACTGGGAGAACATCATAATATCCTCAGTAAGAGACTGGTCAGGGTTTGCCAGCCTCCCATCCATATTGATCACTTTATAATAAGTCTGATTTGTAAAATAGGTTTCATAGGCATGGTCTACCAGGCGAGTTCTGAAGGCCAAAGCCAGTTTGCACTCCAGGTACCTGATTGCACTGTTAACAAAGGTGGCAGGGATGGCAATCATAAGCCACTTGATTAATTTGATGATGAAAGTCCGAGGCTTCTTTTCCACAATGCTTTTCACGATTTTTCCATCCAGACCAGCCACATAGATAGACAGAAAGGTTCTTGAGATTAGAGCCACCGAGTGGAGGCAGAGCCAGCCTGTTTCAGTGGTCACAAGTTTTGGAAAGAGAATTTTCCGAAGTTCTAGGAGCTGTTTGAAAAAATCTGCATTAACTCCAGGACAAGGTTTTTTACAAGTGTTCTCGGTGCAATGCAGTATTTCTCTGTTCTCTGCAGCCGGATAAACTGCTTCTTTTTTCTTCCTGTGGCCAGATTGCTTTAAACGCTTGCCAATGATGGGGTAGAGTGTTTTCAGAGCATATGCCGCAGCCACCAGGCAGGCAGCCCTTTTAGCAGCACTCGATCTGGTCCATTTCACCCCATCAGCTGCTGCATTTAGCATATTTGTCATTTTCCCAGTTACCCAAACAGGCTTCGAAAAGAATTGGTTTTAAAAGATCATGCTCCACGGGAGTCCCCGGCAAATGTTTCAGAAAGTCCTACAGCGTTCCATAGTCTGCAGCATTTCTCCTCTTCTGTTTTTTGTTTTGTGTTTTTGTTTTTAATGTTGCTCTGCTGTAACAGATGCAGCAGAGCTCAGACTCCACAGCATCTATAGGGATGAATCCCTCAGAAGCTCAAGCTGCACCAAGCCGCCCCAGGCTCCTCCCTCTCAGCCTCCTCATTGGCTGGGGGAGCGGTGGGACCTTGGAATCCTCGCTGCCCCCCTTTGAACCTTGAATGAGGAGAGAGCAAAACGAATTACATCTTTAAACAGGCGTTCAAAGAGTTAAACGTCTATTTTTGGAGAGGTCGAATCAGGGCAGCTGCTGGCGACAAAACCTGACCTAGCTACTGAGCATGCTCAGCGTCACTTAGAAGCCCACTTAGAAGCGTCACTGAGAAGTTTTAGAATATACATCTCTTTTCTAAGGTTTTAGTAGGTACCATAAGGGAAAGAGCAAAAAGAAAGGGAGATTTTCAAGAGCTATAAAAGGAGATGGGCGCGCCTGGGTGGCTCAGTGGGTTAAGCTGCTGCCTTCGGCTCGGATCATGATCTCGGGGTCCTGGGATCGATCCCGCATGGGGCTTTCTGCTCAGCAGGGAGCCTGCTTCCTCCTGTCTCTCTGCCTGCCTCTCTGCCTGCTTGTGATCTCTGTCTGTCAAATAAATAAATAAAAAATCTAAAAGGAGATGAAGGAGAAGGAACTAGGGAGCTGAGGGAGGAGGGACAAGAGGGTTAACATAAAAAGAAGCTGAAAAGGATATGCAATGAATCTAAAACGGAGAGAGAAGAAAGTGACAAGTTTGGAGGGCACTGGAAAGAACAAAGTAGCGAATACTTAGGTCTGTTTTTTGGTGCCGCTCCCCTTCCCCGGGGCATTTTATTTTTCTCTCTCTGTGATAGCACATGAAGTCCCAAAACGTATAAAACAAGCTGTGGTTGAGGGTATGTTTTTTGGTTTTTTGTTTTTGGTAAATAAATGGAAGTCTTCTGTATTATAAAAAAAATAATTATTTGCTGTACTTTCATCCCCGTGTTTACTTGTCCTTATAATAATAAAAATCTTCCAGCCCCATAACTGCTATTTTTAGCAATGGAACATATTTATTTACAATGTGACTATTAAACCAGTGCAATATTTCACTTCTTCCATCTCCTAGTGTCATTTAGATAGTTGTTACTTGGAGGTATGTGACTCTATAATCAAAAGTTACCATTTGGGAATCCAACCCGAGTTAGATGGTGCAAATAGCTTCTCCAGAACCTTACTTATTTTTCAAGAGTTTTGCTTGTTTTTGTCTTTTTCAAGCTTTCGTTTTGTTTCTTTTGTTTAGGCTTAGACATAATCTTCTGGTTACTTCCCATTTCCATCTTGGTTATTTGATAAAAGCCAAGTGTGTTAATGAAAAATTCTGTACATCATGAATGGAGGACTTACACTGCTTAAATAGTCAAGAAAATTCTGCATATTTTAAAAAATGTAAAGGGCCCTTTTTTTAAAGGTAGGGATGGGTATTTTCTCAAATATGCAAAAACATTTTTTCTTTCCCATGTGCTCCTCCCCCCATACACAACATACACATTTTAGTCATCTGAAAGTCTGAGAAAATATGCATTAAACAGAGGTCAGCAAATTACAACCCAACCAGTGAGCCAAATTCAGCCCTTGAGCCAAGAATAGTTTTACATTTTAAAGTGGTTGAAAATACATCAAAAGAGGCGGGCCTAGTTGGTTAAGTGTCTGCCTTGGGGCTCAGGTCATGATCTCAGGGTCCTGGGACCCAGCCAAACAGCCAGCAGCCTGTTTCTCCCTCTCCTTCTGCCCCTCCCCTGCTCGTGCTCTTGCTCTCTTGCTATCTCTCAAATAAAGAAATAAAACTCTAAAAAGAAAATACATCAAAAGAGGAGTAATATTTTGTGTTGTGAAACTTTACTGAAATTTTTATTTCGGCATCCAGAAATAAAGTTTTATTGGAACATAACCATACCCTTTTATTTACTTATTGTTTATACTTTTCAAGCCACAGTGACAGAATTGAGTAGGTGAAACAGAGCCTAAATATTTACTACCTGACTCCCTTCGGAAGAAGTTTGCCAACCCCTCTGATAGAATATAAAACCGGTCTCAGTGTTGAATGATCTTCATTATTCATTTGACTATGAGTAAAAAACTATTCTAACTTTTATAAGTAACAGTATTCATAAGCTTTAAAAACTCTTTTCCCGTGTACCTATATTAATTCCAAGAAACATCACAGGTCTCTCTTGATTTGTTTGCATTCCATTCAGCAAATGTATAATGAATGAGTGGCAAATTTCTACAAGTCTCTTTGATAGTTGGCCATATTAGCAGGCACAATCATCTCATTAAGACTTTCTAAGTCTGTATGTAGAGATGATAGTGTTATAGTGATTATTTTCAACATGTTTTATTCTTAATCTTATGCTTTTTATGTACCAAAATAAGGGTGTCAGACATTTACAAATTTTAATTCTTTATATCTCTCTCCTGACTGTGACAGGACAAGTGAAAGGCCAGGGTAAACTTAAGTGGGAATGACAGGAGGATGTTCAGCCAGGCAGAGCATGCTACACAGAGGCATGTGTAGGTGTAGGTCAGAAAGCAGCTGGCAGTTGACGCAAGTGGCTTACATCACTGGCAGAGGACAGCCATTTCCTAGAAGGAGCAGTGCAGTGGGAATCTAGATGCAAAGAACATTAGAGATCCAAACAGGCCCACACATAATTATAGGTAGGTCAGTTTACAAATTGGTACTGAGGCTGGGGTACAGGAGCAAGGTTTTAATGTGTGGAGTGAAAGACTTGTTAGAATGAGGATGTAGGTATGAGGAAAATAAGATAGAAATTTGGTTGCTAAAATTGTGTACAAGGAAAGTTGAAAGCTAGTTACTAGAACTGGGGAAAAGGTCATTGTGAGATTTGACTTGATACTGAGCCCCTTAAGTACAGACTAACTAAAACCATTGAAATCCTTCTCCTACCCTTCATTCCCACCCTTCATTCCACCCTGCTCCCAAAGGTCAGATTTGGTCCCAGCATCTGAGACTATGTTCCAGCCTTCAGAAAATTCAAAGGAAGAATTCAAGATGATAGAAAACCAAAGAGGTAGGGGCGCCTGGGTGTCTCAGTGGGTTAAGCCTCCACCGTTGGCTCAGGTCATGATCCCAGGGTCCTGGGATCGAGCCCCGCATTGGGCCAGGGAGCCTGCTTCCCTCTCCCCCTCTGCCTGCCTCTCTGCCTATTTGTGATCTCTCTCTCTCTGTTGAATAAATTTAGAAAAAATCTAATAAAAAAAAAGAAAGAAAGAAAACCAGAGAGGTAATTCCAGTTGGAAATATATGCCATTTAAGTAAGAAACTAAGAATGTCAAGGTACTTCTTTCATTTTTTATACTGGCAACATTCAGTTAAAACAAAGATAATGTTAATTTGCTTTGAATTCCAAATTAAGTGAGAAAAAGGATGTTGAAAAAAAAATCACTTGTTACTAAACTAAACATAATTCAGCCTAATTTCTACTCAAGCGTCTCAATTTTACATGTTTGTATGGAAAAGTGTTAAAATTTTCTTAAGGGGGAAAATAATCTTAGAAAATGAATGAAAATTAAAAATAAGTAATAGTTTCCAAATTACTCTGTTCTCATGTGGTTTTCTTTCTTTCCTTTTTTTTTTTTTTAGAGATTTTATTTATTTATTTGACAGACAGATCACAAGTAAGCAGAGAGGTGTGCAGGAGCGTGGGGGAAACAGGCTCCCTGCTGAGCAGAGCGCTGGATGTGGGGCTGGATCCCAGGACCCTGGGATCATGACCTGAGCCTAAGGTAGAGGCTTTAATCCACTGAGCCACCCAGGCACCCCTCATGTGTTTTTTGTTTTTTTTTTTTAAGAGTAAGTTCCATGTCCAGTGTGATGCCTAGTGTGGGTCTTGAACTCATAACCCTGAGATTAAGAACTGAGCTGAGATCAAGAGTCAAATGCTTAACCAACTGAGCCACCTCGGTGCCCCTAGGTGATATTCTTTTTTTTTTTTTAAGATTTATTTATTTATTTATTTGACAGACAGATCACAAGTAGGCAGAGAGGCAGGCAGAGAGAGAGAAGAGGAAGCAGGCTCCCGGCTGAGCAGAAAGCCAGATGCGGGGCTCCATCCCAGGACCCTGGGATCATGACCTGAGCCGAAGGCAGAGGCGTTAACCCACTGAGCCACCCAGGCGCCCCCTTAGGTGATATTCTTAATGTCAGTGCCAAAGTGAACACTACCAACATCTATGGAAGGGCCAGATTAAAGAGGTTTGGTACATATTCAGAATATATAAGAAACATATTAAACCATATGTTTTATAAACTGTAAAATATCAGAAATTATTTTTTATAATAGATCTCCATATACAAGGATATAAATAAAAATATATATAATGTAGATACTATATATGTTATGAGTTTAGATAATAAATCACCAGAAAGTAGATTTTTTTTTTTAGTAATATAGATTAAGATTTAAGAATCTTAGATGGATTTTCTTTCACCAAATGCTAAGTAGTATTTCATCTGTGCTGTATTCCTTTCTTGAAGTGTTTCCTGACCCAAGAGATTACCTAATTGCCCTACTGGCCCTAAAATAGCGCTGTGTTTGACTCATTAACTATTGATCATGTTAGTTATTCATGAGAGGCATAAACAACACTAAAGATGAGATCTTAGGTCAGCATTTCAGCTGTTACAAATAACCACCTAATAACTAGTTAATAACGAAGTGGCTTTTGCTGTGAAGGAAAAATCAGCAAATTATCTTGTCTGAAGATGTGTCTCATAGATTAATTTTTTCCTTAGTCTAATTCACCACTTCTACTGCCTTTCTGTGACTGGAAGGAAAGCAGTGAGTGTTCTTGATTTCTCAATACATTGATCAACCTCTCCTTTATGTCCTTTCACATACAATATATCAAAAGAGTCAGTTAATCCTTTAGCAAATTATTTTCCCCTTTTAGTTAATTTAGTCAGTTTGTACCTGTTTAAAAATGTTGAAAGTTGGGGCACCTGGGTGGCTCAGTGGGTTAAGCCCCTGCCTTCGGCTCAGGTCATGATCGCAGGGGTCCTGGGATAGAGCCCCACATCAGGCTCTCTGCTCAGCCGGGACCCTGCTTCCTCCTCTCTCTCTCTCTGCCTGCCTCTCTGCCTACTTGTGATCTGTCTGTCAAATAAATAAATAAATAAATAAATAATCTTTAAAAAAAATGTTGAAAGTAGTAAAGGCTATTAACTTTAGGTTATTACTTCTGACTTGGCTGTATAGTTTAGATACTGAAAAATGACCCGTCTATGTGGAAGACTAATATGTTCTGAAATGGTGTATTCACCTGGTCTAATTCGAACCAATAATAGGTATACTCTGGTGAATTTTTATTATAAAAATCAATATTTATATTTTAAATAAGATATCTACCCTGGGACATAATCCTATTTTATGTACTTTTTCCCAGTGACTTAACAGAAAATATATTATATTTGAATAGGTTAAATTCTGGAAAACAGGGGCGCCTGGGTGGCTCAGTGGGTTAAGCCGCTGCCTTCAGCTCAGGTCATGATCTCAGGGTCCTGGGATCGAGCCCCGCATCGGGCTCTCTGCTCAGCAGGGAGCCTGCTTCCTCCTCTCTCTCTGCCTGCCTCTCTGCCTGCTTGTGATCTCTCTCTGTCAAATAAATAAATAAAATCTTTAAAAAAAAAAATTCTGGAAAACAGTCATGACAATGGAGGGAGGGTACTTTGTATTTGTATTTGTATTTCTATTATTTGGGACAAGAGATTTCTAGTTTCCAACCAAAATATCATAGAATAGTTTGTAGGATAAATGTTTTATGAGGATATACAAACATAACACAGAAATGAACAGCAAAATCCAGTACTTCTGATAAGAATTTGAGTCTTTGGGACTTTGCAGCTTAAATAAAACTTTGATCACTCAAACTCACAAAATGTACAGAATAGTAAATCACTACGGTGCAGCGTTCCTAATAAACAACTGTTTACTGAATATTAAAACAGTATGTGAAAAATACTTAAAGGATTTGGATGGGGAGTGATAAGTGGGAATGCAAGCTTCATTTTTAGGATTAGGGATCGTATAACTTTGTCTTTGCCTTCTTTTTCTCCCCCAAGTCAGATCTTTGATCTGAAAAAGAAGGCTGAGACCAATACAAGGCTAAATAAAATTATGGTGGAGGTGGCTTGAAACACTAACCCTGTGGCCACAGTCCGAAACTTCATTTACTTAGGCTTCCCTTCCCTGAGCGGTTAAAACTGCTGATTCCTCTTCCCTTATGCGGACTGGCTGCTTTCCCACAGCGTCCCTTGCGGCCCTATCCGGCCACTGTCTCCGTAGAAACCGCAGAGGCTTTTGGGAGGCTCACAAAAAGCCAGCCTGGGCGCAGAGGCTGTCGGGAGGCTGGGCGGTACGACGCAGGAGGCTGAGGCTGAAGAAGCTGTGGCGGGGCATAGACCCAAGACGTCTGAGCTCCCACCTTTGGGGCTTCAGAAGTTTCTGAGAGATGAATTGGGTCGGGGGATCTCGGTGAGTTATGCTTCTGGTGCTTGAGACCTTATGCCGTGAGTCCTCGTACATTCATTCCCAAAATGGCGCCTTTTTCCTAAGCCCTGGAGGGGCGGGCGTAGCCTGAGCTGGAGGAACCATGGTAGGTGTGGGTCTTTTCATTGGTAGCCCAACTGGGGGACCTTAGTCGCTACCTCTCTGTTCTAAACCAAAAGCAAATCAGCTTCTCCCCACAGTCTTTCCAAGGGCTTCGTGTGTGGGGCGCACAGTGGTGAAGTTCTTTGCTTTCCCTCCCCCGTGTCCCACGTCTTCCTTCTCTAATGAGGCCTCACAGCACCTGAGCCCTCCTCTGCCTTCCCGCTTCTGCCCATCTCTCAGGAGAAGTTTTTTCTCAGGTAGTATATAGCTTCTGTATGAATGTGGAAACTATTATGGAAGAGATCATTCCTTGCTGTTCCTAAGTCCATTGTCGGGGGAGGGGGCAGTGGCAGTATCAGTTATAAAATTAGTTTGCTTTTTAAAGGAAGGTAAAGTGAACATTTTTTTTTTTGAAGATTTGAGAGAAGGCGGGCATGCGCATGTGTGCGTGTGACCTCACAAGCGAAGGGAGGGGTGGAGAGAATCTTCAGGCAGGGAGCCTGACATGGGACTCTATCCCAAGACCCCGAGATAATGACCAGAGCCGAAACCAAGAGTCTGTGGGTTAACCAGCTGAGCCATCCAGGTGCCCCTGAAGTGAACAGTTTTTAACTGCAATAACTTAGAATTGGCAATTTATTTTGTATTTCGCATTAATCATAAAGCATTGGTTGACAGTGTAGTTTTGTATAACATTTTCATTACTACTGGCCTACGGTCCACTTGGATAGAAATAATGTGGGCCTGTAATTTCATTTGATGAAATTCCTTGACAAAAGGAAATTTTAGAATTGAAATACTAATCTGTTAAATATAATTTTTGTCACAAGTAGACCCAGAGCAGTGGTGATATGGTTAGACTATAACATATTTACGTTCTAAAGGATTTTGTAAGGAGAAAGACAGCTTTTGTGTTCCCCAAGTATTGTAACTATGCTCAGTAATTTTAGCAGAAGCATATTACCTGTTGAAGAATATGTTAGCATTGTATTTTAGAAATGTCTCTGAATTATTTCTGGCTGGTGTTCTAGCGTCTCACTTCTACTTTGTAGAAAATGGAAAATTCACTTACAGGCTTCACAAGAGTTAGGTGATATGTGATTATAATTTGATGTTTTTGAATCTGACAGCCTATAAAATGAATATTAAATGAGATACAAAGTAATTTTGCAAATGCTCAATACTGTTAAAACGTAGGTGCCATTATTCTTCTATATGTAAAGCTTCTGGCTCTTCAGAGTAATATTTTGCATCCTATTGGGAGGATGCAAAAGCAATATACCGCAGGAAATAGTCTAGCAGTGTGTTTTTCAAAAATGAAGTAGAACTGTGCCTGGAAGTATTAGGTACCACTGGGGCTTAAGAAACCACAGAAGTAACATGACACCTCTCCGTGGAGCAACAGTTTTACTCAGGGATGAGAGGAAAAAAAAAATTGTAAATTTAAACAAACATGGATACATTATGGATTAAAGAATGTAAATCCTGTGATATTTTAAGTTAAAATCTGCAACTTTAAATATATTTTCTTGGGGGAATGGACTCCTTAGGTCAAACCCCAGATTGGTAATGAAACAATGAGTATTTCCATTTTCTACTATGACAGTAGACGAGGGTGTAAAAGATTAGTTGATCATGATATTGTGATCATGAGGGCCTAAAGGGCCTCAGAATCCAAGACAGTGCTTAGTAATGACTACTAGCAGCTGTTGAGAGCTGTTATAGAATAAACATTTTAATCTGTATACCAGTCCATTTTGGAACTTATTACCCTCCCTTATTAGAGTTGTTTTTTGGTTGAAAATTTTGAGAAATGTTAAGAACTTAAATACAGACAGATGAGATAATTGGAGAACATTTACAGAGCTCTATCAGAACTTCTCCCTCAGAGCATTCAACATTAATTAAATAGGTTGTCACATGCCTTCCTGTTTAGGGCATTGTTAATCTCTGTATGGGGTAGGGGAGGAAAATGCAGAAAATAAAAAGATGTAATTTTGATCCACAAAAAGAATCTGTGGTAGAATGATGAGAATAGAATAGTATTATTACTGAATAGTCAAATAGCACTTAATATTAAAAGAAGCACTGTTTTAAGTGCTTTTCACATACTAGCTCATTTACTCTTAACAAGAATCTCATGAGGTATATACAAATGTTATTCCTATTTTACTGATGCACTGTTAAGGTTAAGTGACTTGCTCAAGGTCACCCCAGCTAATCAGTAGCAGAGTTAGGATTTGAGAGCAAAATGTGCCTAACCACTCTGCCATGCTGTACAGAAACAAGTTTTCTAAAAGTGGCACACATAAAGAGCTGTGGATACTTAAAGAACCAAGAAACAAATTCCATGAAGCCTTGAAGGATAGCAATATTGCGCAGAACAAGCACCACAGAGAAACAATGAAGCACAGGTTCTTAAAATTTGAAAAGGAGGTGAGATAAATAATTGGTCAAATTGGAGACCTAGTTTTTAGCAAGGCTTAGAAGGGATGGATGGGTGGGTATTAAACAAATTGGAAGGGTTATTTGTCAGGTAGCAGGTGGGTCTGAGTTAACACAGGAAGCTAGTAAGGGGCTTTACACATTTTTGATAAGAGAATTAAAAAAGCAGGTTATAGCAGTTTGTTTTGATCATAGCAGTCTGATTGTATACACAACATGGAAGCAGAGTATTCTTATTTATTGTAGGAACTTGATGTAAGTTTAATTGCAGAATTAATTTACAGAAGAATTTTTATTTTTTAATTTTTAAAAAAGATTTTATTTATTTTAAAGAGAGAGGGAGTGAGGGTGGGGTGTGGGTGGGCAGGGAAGGAGGGAGAAAATCTGAAGCAGACTACCTGCTGAGCTGGGAGCCGCCCTGTAGGGTCTCGATCTTGCCACCTCAAGATAATGATGTGAGCTAAAACCAAAAGTCAGACGCTTAACCCACTGAGCCTCCCACATGCCCCAGTAGGAAAATCTTTATTATGGCAAAGTTCTTTACAGTTTTTCTTGGCATAAAACAAACTTGGCATTTGATTTTTTTGCTACTCTTCAGTTTGGGGACTCTACTAGTCATACATAAAGTGTCTTGTTTTGTGTGTGAAATAAAAAGGAAAGGTTTGGTGGCTAGGGAAGATGTAAGCTTCCCTTATTTTTTCCTTTTCAAAATTATTTGGTTTGGCTTTTGTTTTAAAGTTCGTGGACATTTTTACAAGATATCATTTCACTTAAAGAGTCTCATTTTGGTTAGAGATTTGGTCTAAGCTGAGAGTAATTTACATGTCTCTAATAGCAATTCCCAATCAACTGTCTCTGAAACTTGCTAATCATTGGTAATGTCAGGTTTTTCAATATAATGGTCTGTTCTTTCTTTTTTTCCAAGATTTTATATATATATATATATATATAATTTTAAAATGCTCCTCCTCATTTAAGTCCTTTTTTGACAGTTAAAATATCAGTCATTTGTCAGTCTTGCCAATTAAAAAAATTTTTTTTTCTTTTACTTGTCTGGGAATCATTGCTCTAGAACTCTAGTTTTTGTTTTATAGTTTTTGTAAGTCACTTAGACCCTGTATTTTCCTTGTTAGATTGAGGTATACATTTGAGACAGGACAGGTATACCCACTGATTTTTTAGAATTTGGAAATGATCCTCTTTCATTTTCCTATTTATTGATCAGTAACTTTTTTCACCAAATTCATAGCCACCTCAGACGTGAAGGTATCAGGAAGATAGGAGAGGAAGGAGAATCTAAAGATATATACAGTCTTTGGGCTACAATATACATTTTATAATGAGTTTGACTATAGATGGACTATATTGCACTACATATGAAGTATAAGAAAACTTTTTTCTAATTAGGGGAAATTTATTTTGCAACTTAGATTGAATACAGCAACCAGTGTCATAAGATGGACACAGATAAAATTTTGTTTAAATTTAGTTAAAGGGAGAAAGTGTGCATTTGTAAATGTAGGCCTAGAACGTTTGTGCAAAATATTTGTTGAGTGCTGTGTACCAAGCACTGTGCCAGGTGGGCATGAAAAATAATGAAATTTAGCCCCTTTCTGAGAGATTTATATTTTATTGGGGGTGTGGATATGATATGTCATTAAGTTTGAAAATGTTTAAGATAAGGGGCCAAAATACATGCTTTAAGGAATAGATACTCAGAATGATAGCAGAATATAAGATAGTTTTAGTTGAAGCTTTGGCAGTCAGAAACAAGAATAAAGGATAGTTGAGATGGGGAAAATAAAGATGCAAATAAACGTTACGTAAGTAGTTGGAGATAAGATTATATATTTAAATATTTGAAAATATGTGTCTTTTTGATAGTGAGGTTGAAAGCCAGACTGAGAAGTTGAAATTTAATCTGTTATTGAGTCATACAAATTTGGAAGCAACACAATCAAATTGATATTTTATGACTGTTTGTGGTTAGTGTTACGTAGTTTGGAAATGGTGGGGAATAAACTTTAAGATAATGCTACCAGTTAAGATTCTGCTGGGGGAAAAAATACTATTTTTCCATTTTCCGGTATCACTGTATATTCTCCAAATCAAATCAACACAAGTCCTAACTCATTTTGTAGGTTTCATGGGTTATGTAATTTTGGGTTAATTATTAAACCTCTTCATACAAGGGTAGAACCTTCTTTCTGTATGGAAAAAGAATGCAAAATCACGACTATAAAATTAGATACAGGGCGTGGAAGGGGCATTTTTATGTTAAGGGCCCTGAAACTTAACCTTAATCAGTTTTACAATAAATTCTCTTTATAATTAAGTTAGTCTTTGTGCATCTTTTCTTTATCTGTTAAAGCACTGTGAACATTGTTCTGTTTGCCTGATGCAGCCATGATTTATGTTTGTGGTCCCAGAGGCAAGCCCAGGTTAGAAAAGTTAGTTTTTGTTAACTAAAGAAACTACCATCACTGTTTCTGTTAAAATGAACCCAGATAGAGTCAATGAGTGGCCTGTTTGTTTTTTTTTTAAACCTCTGCTGCCATGGTCTGTATTAGTTCATGAGCTGAGTGTGCAGTGAAGAGAGTTCTTGCTTTAACATGTGGTTAAATCTAAAGACATCTAGTGATAGCTCAAGAAAAACACTTTCCAGATGGAAAATAATTAACCAGTCCTTTAAAGGACAGAATAGAGGGCACTAGTTGATAGAGTGTGCTGGGACATGAGCAGCTAGGGACAATTAGCAGAAGTATTAAATGCTGCTATCCCTGCTGGCCAGTTGTACCAACTAGTGTTGTAGCATGCTAGTCTGAGAGATTTGTATAGCTGCCATACCTGGGGGGTGGAGTCAATATGAAACGGGAAATTTTAGGTTATATGTAAGTGAAATTGTAAGGAATAGAGGCTAAGCTCCTGTCTTATCAGAGCACATACAAAGAGTAGTAGGAATGTTGTTGCTGTAATGGTTTTTGTCAGCTTTTTTTTTTTTTTTTTAATATTGTTTGGTAATGCTTTTGTAATCCATTTGGTAGTGGAGAACTTAAAACTAATGCTTAAAAATAAATTAAATAGTGATACTTTGTTTTTAAGTTGATGATGAACCTACAAGTTATGTGCAGAATTTTTACTAACATTTAGCATCTCTCATGGTTATATCATTGACCACATGAGAAGCTGAAGAAAATCTGAAAAAGCATCAGGATTTACTTTCAGGTTTAGTAGTTATTTTGAGGAAAATATAGTGGCAGACAATAATTTGACACATGTAACTGCAGAACATTGAAGATAAAATTATATCTGCAATAATATGAATACACATTTGGTGGATTATTGCATTGTGTGTTAAAAAGAGTTCTTATTAAATTATATAACCTGTGTGACCAAGATAAACTTGAATTGATTGTGGTTTACATGTATTTCATAGTTGCATCCAAAGAAGCTTGATATTTTACCAAACGGAAGCTGCAGTTGTCAAAATTTTGAACAATTTTATATATGCACAGTTAACGTAACTGAATTACAGTGTTTCTGAGACAATACTAATGTTGAAAACTACTTTGGCATGTCATTATAAGCTTTCTCTCTTTGCTGCCTTTCATTAATTGAATTTCATTAACATTTGAGTCTTTGAAGAATTACTTTGTAAAGCAATCCATGTGTCCTATATTGTTTTGAACGTTTTTGAAAGCAAGTCCTCTAAATTTTGGTGACATTTTGTTAAAAAAAATATTTATTCAAAATAAGTCTTTATTCCATTAATAGAGTGGGAAAACTTCAACATTTGAAGTCTTAGTGAATTAAAATTATTGAAAATAAAGTCTTTAAGATTTAATTGTGATAGCCTAAAACATACATTCACGTTGGGGTATCATTCACTTTCTTTCTTTCTTTTTTTTTTTTTTTAGAGATTTTATTTATTTATTTGACAGAGAGAGTGAGAAAAAGAGAGCACAAGCAGGGGGAGCAGGAGAGGGAGAAGCAGACTCCCTACTGAGCAGGGAGCCCGATGTGGGGCTTGAACCCAGAGCTCTGGAATCATGACCTGAGCCGAAGGTAGCTGCTTAACCAGCGGAGCCACCCAGGCACCCCAGTATCATTCACTTTTAAAAATCTCTCCCACTATGTGACTCAGGAGATAAAAATTCAGTCTGTAAGAAGTTATTGAACTTAGGCTCCATATTTTGAGTATTAGTTTTTTGCCTTATTGATTTGACAGTTTTTTTCTTAATACCTTACCCTTTATAATTCATACATCTCTAAAAACTTTTTTCTTGTTTAATAAGAGAAAAAGTTATGTAAAAGCTATAATGTTCTACATATATCATTACTATTCCTGACACATCAGGTAGACCTGTTTTAGTTTTGTGGAAAGCCAATGTAAGTACTTTTTCTAGGCTAGTTACTGTCCTGAATCTTAATAAGTTTGCTAGCTAACAATGTTGGATTATGATGTTTTAGACTAAATTAATTTCAATGTAATACAAGCCATAAAATATTGTTTTTAGTTAATTATTGCTCTATTTATTTGCTTCCCACTTTTAATCACACTTAAGATATTGTTGTAAGATCTTAACAATCTGGAAACAGTTTGTTTTGCAGGGCACCAGGCCACTAAAAAATAAACTAAGCAGCAAACTAAAAAGCATAACAAAAGAAACAAAAAACAATTCAAGACCATTAAGGCACATACCCATAGTATTTAATTTATACTGTAGTTTTAATATCTCCTGCATACTCTATGTAAAATGTATGTTAGTGTTTTTTATTTTTGTACCTGTTGCCTTTGTGTCTTTTTTTAAAAAGTATTTCTTTAGCCTTTTCCTTTAAATCTTTCCTTGCAAGAAAGCATAGCAAAGGGCAGAATGCTCTGATACATTACTGTAGTCAGCATACTTTCTATTTCTTTGGGTGTTTCCGTGTCTCTCTTTTCTCACTTCTTATCCTTTTTCCCCCTTCCTTCCCCCATCTCTTAACTTCTTTCCCTCCCTTAACCTTTTTACATCTCTCTATTTTACTGTATTCTTTCTTACAATGAATAATGTAACAAATATCTATATTCCTGCTTCCCAGAATTGATAACTTGCAGAGTGTTCTGTAAACAGGTTATGACTAATACTGATTGTCTTTTAGTATGTGGCTATAATGGCAACTAATATTGTTCATTCCTCTATTGAAAGAGATGGTTGCAATATATTTTTCTAAAAATCCATTTCCCTGGATAATGTAGTAATTGCTGTTAAAAAAATTAGCCTTGGGGCACCTGGGTGGCTCAATGGGTTAAAGCCTCTGCCTTCAGCCCAGGTCATGATCTCAGGGTCCTGGGATCGAGCCCTGCGTCAGGCTCTCTGCTCTGCGGGGAGCCTGCTTCCTCCTCTCCCTCTCTGCCTGCCTCTCTGCCTACTTGTGATCTCTCTCTGTCAAGTAAATAAATAAAATCTTTATTTAAAAAAAATTAGCCACATTCCTACTTCCACATCTCTAATTATCTAGTAATTTATTTATTTATTTTTTTAAAGATTTTAATTATCTAGTGATTTAAATTTAAAGGCAAAATTTAAACAAAGTCTTGAAATTATTTTTTATAAAGTGCGTATAAATTTCATGAAGACACTTCCCTGTGATTAGGGCCTTGAAGATATTGAAAGTTTTGGATACAGAAGTGTGGTGAGAGAGGTGTCCATATAAGGAGAATAGAAATATATACTTTAATTTGGTTGGGTGTTAGAATACATGTAGTAGAAAAATGAAAATCAGGTTGAAATCTGAGTTGGAGACAGACTATGGAAGTCATGTCCCTAAGTGATAATCAGAGCTGTGTTTATTGGGATTCCAGTGTAGTGAAATGTATTGGAGAACATTTGAATAAAATCTCAGAAATTCTAAAATATAATTATGGTAGTTAGCTGCATATTTAATATTTCAGTTGTCAAAGTAACAAATGACTTCTAGGGATTCATATTTCATAATGGCAAACTGTCTTAATTAAATGCACATTTTTCTTTGTCAGGTGTAAAATTCTAGTTCCCCCTTTATTCAGGGGCTATGTTTTCCCTTTGCTATCTTATTTTTTTCTAGCTTTATTGAGGTGAAAGTGACAAATTATATTTAGAGTATACAACCTGATGATTTGGTATATGTATACATTGTGAAGGGATTCCCATCATCAAGTTACCACATCCTTCACCACACATATAATTTCTTTGGGTGAGGCCATTTAAAATCTACTCTCAGTAAATTTCAATTATATATTATAATATTATCAACTATAGCTACCCTGTTATACATTAGATCCTCCACCTCATTCATCTGAAAAACTCTGTAACCTTTAAAAAAATCTTTCCCTGTTTCCCCAAACCTCTATCAGTCACTTTTCTATTTTCTGTTTCTATGAAGTTGACTTTTAAAAAGATTCCCATAAAAGTGATACTGTGTGATATTTTTCTGTCTGTCTTATTTAATTTATCATTATGCCTTCTAGGTTCATCCATGTTACCACAAATGTGGTTTTGATGTTTTTTCTTTCTAAAGGCTGAATAGTCCATTGTGTGTGTGTACACACACATATACACACAATACATCATATTTTCTTGATCTTTTCCTCTACTGACAGATACTTAGGTTGCTTTCATATCTTGGGTATTGTAAATAATGCTGCTATGAACATGGGAGTAGAACTCTTTTTGAGACATTGAATTCTCTTTGGATATGTACTCAGAAGTGGTATTGCTGGATTATATAGTTGTTCTATGTCTAACTTTTTGAGGGAAATCATACACTTTCCATAGTGGCTGTACCAATTTACATTCCCATCAGCAGTGCAGAAGTGTTCCCTTTTCTCTGTTTCTTCCCCACCATTTATGATTACTTTTCTCTTTGATAAGATTCTTCCTAGGTTTAAGGTGATTTATCATTGTGGTTTTGATTTGCATTTCCCTGATGATTAGTGATGTTGAATACCTTTCATGCATTTTTTAGCCATTTGTGTGTCTTCTTTGGAAAAGTGTCTATTTATGTTCTTTGCCTATGTTTTAAAAATATTATTTATTTTTTATTTTGAGTAGGCTCCATGTTTGACACAGGCCTCTTGAACTCATGACCTCAAGATCAGGAGTCGCATCCTTTACTGACTGAGCCAGCCAGGCACCCTTAGGATTTTAAAGTTTTAATTCCAGTATAAAGTAATGTTATATTAATTTAGGTGTACAATACAGTGATTCAGTTCTATACATTACTCAGTGCTCATCATGGTAGTGTACACTTAATCCCTTTCACCTGTTTTACTTTCCCTAGCTTCCTTCCCTGAACCATCAGTTCTTTAGAGTTAAGAGTCTGTTTTTGATTTTGTCTCTTTTTTTGTTTCTTAAATTCCACATATGAGTGGAATCACAAGGTATTTATCTTTCTGTGACTGATTTATTTTACTTAGCATTATACTCTCTAGAAGAATCAATGTCATTGCAGATGGCAATATTTCATTATTTTTTATGATTGTATAATATTCTATTGTATATACAGTCCATCTCTTTTAAAATTTATTTTATTTCAATTCAATTTAGTTAACATATACTGTATTATTAGTTTCAGGGATAGATGTTAGTGATTCATCATTTGCATATAACACCCAGCGCTCATTACATCAAGTGCCCACTTTAATGCACATTATCCAAATATCCCTTCCCCCACCCCAACCAGCCTCTCCTCCAGCAACCCTCAGTTTGTTTCTTAGAGTTCAGTGTCTCTACGGTTTGCCTTCCTCTCTTATTTTCATCTTCTATTTTTTCCTTCTCTTCTGTTATGTTCATCTGTTTTGTTTTTTTAAATTCCACTTGCGTGAAATCCTATGGTATTTGTCTTTCTCTGATTGACTTATTTCACTTGACATAATACCCTCTAGTTCCATCCGTGTCATGAAGATGGCAAGATTTCATTCTTTTTGATGGCCAAGTAATATTCCAGTCTCTTTGTGTGTGTGTGTGTGTGTGTGTGTGTATCACATCTTCTTTATCCATCATTCTGTTGATGGACATCGGGGTGCTTTCCATAGTTTGACTGTTGTGGACATTGGGGTGCGTGTGCCTCCTTTGAATCATGTTTTATCCTTTGGATAAATACCTAGTAGTGCAATTGCTGGGTTATAGGGGATCCCTATTTTTAACTTTTTGAGGAGCCTCCATACTTTTCCAGAGTGGCTGTACCAGTTTGCATTCCCATCAATAGTATAAGAGGGTTCTCCTTTCTCTGTATCCTCACCAACATCTGTTGTTTCCTAAGTTGTTAGTGTTAGCCTTTCTGACCAATGAGATGGTTCATACCACCTCTTTTTTATCCATTCATCTGTTGACGGACTCTTGGGCTGCTTTCATAATTTGGCGATTGTTAATAATGCTGATATAAACATGCATGTATTTCTTTGAATTAGTGTTTTTGTATTTTTGGGGTAAATACCCAGTAGTGTGATTGTTGGATCATAAAGTAGTTCTAATTTTAACTTTTTGAGGAACCTCCATACTGTTTTCCACACTGGCTGCACCAGTTTGCATTCCCACCCATAGTGCAAGAGGGTTCCTTTTTCTCCATATCCATGTCAACTCTTGTTATTTCTTGTGTTTTGGATTTTAGCCATTCTGACAGGTGTGAGGTGATACTGTAATTTTTATTTGCATTTCCCTGATGATCAGTGATGTTGAGCATCTTTTCATGTGTCTGTTGGCCATCTGTATGTTTTCCTTAGAGAAATGTCTTCTGCCTGTTTTTAAATTAGGTTAATTTTTTGGGGGGGGTGTCTTTATATATTTTGGATACAAACCCTTTATCGGATATACAATCTGCAGATATCATCTCCCAATTAGTAGGTTATCTTTTAGTTTTGTTAATTGTTTCCTTTGTTGTGCAGAAATTTTTTATTTTGATATAGTTCCAGTAGTTTATTTTTGCTTTTATTTCTGTTGCCCCAGGAGACATATCTAGAAAAATGTTGCTATGGCTGATGTCAGAGAAATTACTGCCTGAGCTTTCTTCTGGAATTTTTATGGTTTCAGGTCTCACATTTAGATCTGTACTCCATTCTGAGTTTATTTTTGTGAATGTGTAAGAGAGTGGTCCAGTTGAATTATTTTGCGTCATGCTCTCTAGTTTAACCAACACCATTTGTTGAAGAGATTGATTTTTTCCTATTGCATGTTCTTGCTCCTTTTTCCTAGATTAATTTGCCATATAAGCGTGGGTTTGTTTCTAAACTTGCTGTTGTGGCCTGTGTTCTGTGTTGTTTATCTGTGTTTCTCTTTTTGTGCCAGTACCATACTCTTTTGATTACTACAGCTTTGTGGTCTAACTTGAAATCTGGGATTGTGATACCTCCATTTTTGTTTTCTTTTTCAAGATTGCTTTGGCTGTTCAGGGTTTTTTGTAGTTCCATACAAATTTTAGGATTATTTGTTCTATTCTGTGAAAAATGCTATTGGTACTTAGATAGCGATTTCATTAGATCTATATATTGCTTTGAGTGTTAGGGTCCGTGATCAAAGGAACGAGACTGATATAAAGTGAAAATCAAACAAAGCTTTATTTCACGCCAAGCATCAAAAATCAAACTGACCGGTCAGGGCTCTTACGAAAAGACGACGACGATGATTCCGACAAGGTCACTCCCAAGAAGGCCGCTCCGGATGAGGCTGCTCCGCAGATGAGGCCGCTCCCTGGTTGGAGCCGCTCCCAAGAAGAGGCCACTCCCAAGAAGGCCGCTGCTGGTGAGGTCGCTCCCCGGACAGGGCTGCTCCCAAGAAGAGGCCACTCTGGAGGAAGCCACTCCCAGGACGAGGCCGCTCCCAATGACGAAGAGGCGATGATGACAGCGACAATGATGAGGAGGACAACCCCGATGACAAAGACTCTGCTCCCCATGACGCCACTCTGACAAGGCTGCTCTGGCGAGGCCGTCCCCCAGACAAGGCTGCTCCAGCGAGGCCGCTCTGGAGGAAGCCTCTTTCTGGATGATGCTGCTCTCGCAGGGCCGCTCACCAAGGAGGCCTCTTCCCAGACGAAGCTGCTCCCCGGAATGACACAGCTCCGGCGAGGTAGTGGCTCAGGGTTCCCGGCGAGGTTGCTGCCATCTAGGCCGTTTCCCGCGGTGCTGCTGCCTACGGTCGCGGTGTGTGGGGCTGCTGGCGTCGTGGCCGCTGGTGTCTCGGGGCCGCAGGCATCTCGGGGCTGCAGGCATTGGGGCGCTGGTGGTGTGGGACCACTGGCGGCACGGGACCACTGGCGTCTGGACCGCCGGTGGCTCGGGGCCGCAGGCGTCGGGGCCACAGGCGTCAGGACCGCTGGCGTCTGGGCCGCTGGCGGCTCAGCAGCTCGGGGCCGTTGGGACCGCTGGCGGCTTGGGGCCATTGGGACCGCTGGCGGCTCGGGGCCGCAGGTGGTGGGACCATTGGCGGCTCGGGGCCACTGGCAGTGGGACCGCCAGCGGCTCGGGACCGCTGGCGGCTCGGCTGCTTGGGGCCGCTGGCACCTCTGGCGGCTCGGGGCCGCAGGTGGCGGGACTGTTGGTGGCTCGGGGCTGCTGGCGGCAGGACCGCCGATGGTGCTTATAGCTCTTACAAGAGCTGTTAAAGCCCATGTAGCTCTTACAAGAGCTGTTACAGCTCTTCTTTTGCTCCCGCTGACTCTTCTTCTGCTGCTCCCGCCAACTCTTCTGCTGCTGCTTCTTCTTCCTTCTTCTTCCTCTGATAGCTTTCCTTCTTCTCCCCTCGACAGCCTCGCAGACCAACCTTTATGGGGGTGGTTGAGCCCCGCCCCTACACAGGCGGCCAATTGAATCCCAATTCACCCCAGTGGATATACGCGTGCCCCACTGATTGGACGTTTCCACCCAGCCTGCCCCGCCCCTACATCTGGGGTCCACAAGCCAGTTCCTCTGGGAGGGGCAGGCCCTTACATTGGGTAGTAGGTAGTGTTTATTCTTCTAATCCAGGAGATGGAATCTTTTTCCATTGTTTCATCTTCAATTTCTTTTATCAGTGTTTTAGTTATCAGAGTATAGGTCTTTCACCTTTTTGGTTAGGTTTATTCCTAGGTATCTTATTATTTTTGGTACAATTATAAATGGAGTTCTTTTCTTAATTTCTCTTTCTGCTGCTTTGTTATTTGTGTATAGAAATGCAGCACACAACTGTATGCTGACATTGTATCCTGTGATCATGCTGAATTCATTTCTCTGTTCTAGCAGTGTTTTGGTGGAGTCTTTAGGTTTTCTACATATAGTATCATGTCATCTGCAAATATTGAACTGTTTACTTTTTCCATGCTAGTTTGATTTTATTCCCTTTCCTTAATTGAAATAATCATAATGGTTTTTATCCTTTCACTTGTTGATGTGATTTGTCATGTTGATTGATTTACAAATATTGAACCACCCTTGCATTCCAGGAATAAATCTCACCTGATTGTGATAAACTTTTTTTTTTCTTAATGTATTGTTGGATTGTCTACTGACATTTTGATAAGGATTTTTGCAGCTGTGTTCATCGAAGATACCGCCTTAGTTCTCTTTTTTTGGTAGTGTCTTTATCTGGTTTTGGTAAAGGTAATGTTGACCTCATAGAATGAATTTTGAAGCTTTCCTTCCTTTTCTACTTTTTTGGAAAAGTTTGAGAATGATAGGAATTAACTCTTCTTAAAATATTTGGTAGAATTGACCTGTGAAGCCATCTGGTCCTGGACTTTTGTTTGTTGGGAGTTTTTTGATTACTGATTCGATTTCTTTTTTCTTTTTTGAAATATTATTTATTTGAAGAAAGTAGAGAGCACAAGTAGGCAGAGTGGCAGGCAGAGGAAGAAGAAGCAGGCTCTCCACTGAGCAAGGAGACCAATATGGAGCTTGATCCGAGGACCCTGGAATCATAACATGAGCAGAGGGCAGACGCTTAATGACTGAGCCATGCAGGCGCCCTACTGATTCAGTTTCATTGCTGGTAAAAATTGTCTGTTCAATTTTCTATTTGTTCCTGATTCAGGTTTGGGAAGTTATATGTTCTAGGAATTTATTCATTTCCTTAGGTTATTTGTTGGCATATAATTTTTCAAAATATTCTCTTATAATCCTTTATATTCCTTTTTTTTTTTTCCCAAAGAATTTTCCGTATGTAGAGAGAGAGAGAGAATGAGCTGGGAGAACAGAGGGGTAGGAGAGGGAGAGGGAGAAGGAATCTGAAGCAGACTCTTTGCTGAGTGAGGACCCCATGTGGGGCTTGATCCCATGACTACAAGATCATGACTTGAGCTGAAACCAAGGGTTGGAGACATGACAGCTGTACCACCTAGGTATGCCAGTTTCCTTTTTTTCCTTTAAAGATTTATTTATTTATTTGAGATAGAGAGAGAATGCACACACAAATGGGAGGTGCAGGGGAAGAGAGAATCTCAAGCAGACTCGATGGTGAGCGTGGAGCCTGACATGGGACTTGATCTCATGACCCTGAGATCACAACCTAAGCCAAAACCAAGAGTCAGATGCTTAACTGAATGCACCACCCAGGCACCCCTAATTCTTTGTGTTTCTATGGTGCTGGTTTTTACTTCTCTTTCATTTCTGATTTTGAGGCTTTTCTCTTTTTCTTTAACATTTTTCCCCCTATTTTTTTGATGAGACTGACTGAAGGTTTATCAATTTTTTATCTTTTCAAAGAAGCAGCTCCTGGTTTCATTGATCTGTTATACTGATTTTGTTTGTTTTAGTTTCTATTTCTTTTATTTCTGCTGTAATCTTTTTTTTTTTCCCCTGCTCTAATCTTTATTATTTCCTTCTACTGGTTTTGGGTTTTGTTTTTTCTTTTTCTAGCTCTTTTAGGTGTAAAGTTAGGTTGTTTATTTTAGATTTTTCTTCTTGAGGTAGGTCTATATTGCTATAAATTTTTCTCATAGAAAACTTTTGCTGTATCTCAAAGATATTGGGCTGTTGTGTTTTCATTTTCATTTGTTATTTTTTGGCTTTCTTTGATTTCTTGGTTGACCCATTCATTGCTTAGTAGCATGTTATTTAACCTCTATGTATTTGTAATCTTTCCAGATTTATTCTTCTGTTTGATTTCTAGTTTCTTAGTGTTGTGGTCAGAAAAGATACTTGGAATGACTTTGATTTTTTTGAATTTGTTGAGACTTGTTCTGTGGCCTAACACGTGATCTCTTCTAGAGAGTATTCTATGTGCACTTGAAAAGAATGTGCATTCTGCTGTTTTGGGATGGAATGTTCTGAATATATCTTAGGTCCATCTGGTCCAGTGTGTCATTTAAAGCCACTCTTTCCCTGTTAATTTTCTCTTTGGATGATGTATGCATTGATGTAAGTGGGTTGTTAAACTCCCCTACCATTATTGTATTATGATCAGTCTCCTACCAATATTGTATTATGATCAGTTGCTTTCTTTGTGTTTGTTATTAATTGCTGTATGTATTTCGGTGCTCCCATAAATATTTACAGTTATATTTTTTTAATGGATTGTTCCCTTTATGATTCTGTAGTGTTCCTCTTTGTGTCTTGTTACAGTCTTTGTTTTAAAAGCTCTTTTTTTCCCCCGATGTAAGTGTTGCTACCCCAGCTTTCTTTTCAATTCCATTTGGATGATAAATCCTTCTCCATTCCTTCAATTTTAATTTACATGTGTCTTTAGGTCTGAAATGAGCCTGTTGTAGGTAGCATATAGATGGGTCCTGCTTTTTTTAACCTATTTTGTCACCCTATATCTTTTGATTGGAGCACTTATTGTAGTTACACTCAAAATAATTATTGATCGGTATGTACTTACTGCCATTTTGTTACTTGTTTTATGGTTGTTTTCTAGTTCCTTGTTCTTTCTCTCGCTCTCTTTTTCTCATGGTTTGCTGACTTTCTTTAGTGATATTCTTGGGTTACTTTTTCTTTAGTTTTTGCATATGTATTACTAGTTTTTGATTTGTGGTTATCCTTATTTACTTTTTTAAGATTTTATTTATTTTTGAGGGGTGCCTGGGTGGCTCATTGGGTTAAAGCCTCTGCCTTTGGTTCAGGTCATGATCCCAGGGTCCTGCGATCAAGCCTTGCGTCGGGCTCTCTGCTCAGCGGGGAGCCTGCTTCCTCCTCTCTCTGCCTGACTCTCTGCCTACTTGTGATCTCTGTCTGTCAAATAAAATAAAATCTTAAAAAAAAAAAGATTTTATTTATTTTAGAGTTAGTGTGCATGTGCTAATGGTTGGGGGGGAGGTGCAGAGGGGAAGTAAGAGGAAGAGGGAAAGAATCCCAAACAAACTCTGTGCCATGTACATAGTCAGCCCAATGCAGGGGTTAATCCCATGACCCTTAGACCATGACCTGAGCTGAAACCAAAAGTTGGATGCCCAACCAGCTGAGCTACCCAGGTGTTCCACCATTAGGTTTTTATATAACATCTTCCATGTATAGCAATCTGTATTAAGTTGATTGTCACTTAAATTTGAACCCATTCTTTACTCCTCACCCCCTCACATTTTAGGTACTCGGTGTCATACTTTACATCCTTCTATTTTGGAATCCCTTGACTGGTCTTTATAAATGTTTAATTTTAATGCTTTTGCGTTTCCTACTTTTCTTACTACTGCTTATGGTCTTTCCTTTCCATTCAAAGAATCCCCTTTAGCATTTCTCTTAGAGCTGGTTTAGTGGTCATAAATTCCTTTAACTACTGTTTTTCTGGGAAACAATGTTTATTTCTCCCTCTAGTCTGGATGATAGCCTTGCTGGATAGAGTATTCTTCCCTGTAGGTTTTTTATTTCAGTATGTTGAATATGTCCTATTATTGCCTTCAAGCTTGTGAAGTTTCTGCTGGAAAATAGCTGATAACCTTATGGGATTTCCCTTGTATGCACCTGTTTTCTTTTCTCTTGCTGCTTTTAAAATTGCCTTTATATCACTAGTTTTTACAATTTTAATTGCTCTGTGTCTTCGTGTGGACCTCCTTGGATTGATTTTGTTGGGGACTCTCTGTGCCTCTGAATTTCTGTTTCCTTTCCCAAATTTGGGAAGTTTTCAGTTATCGTTTCTTAAATAAATTCTCTGCACTCTTTTCTTTGTCTTCTCTTTCTGATATCCCTGTTATGCAAATGTTCTTACACTTGATGGTGTTGCTGAGTTCCCTAAGTCTATTTTCATTATTATTTTTTTTTTCTTCTCTCCTATTTAGCTTGATTGCTTTCCATTACTTTGTCTTCCAGGTTGCTGATCTGTTCTTCTGTTCCCTCTAGTTTATTGTTTACTCCATTTAGTGTATTTTTAATTTTTAGTTACTGATTTTTTTCATCCCTGATTGGTTTTTATGTTTTCTTTTCTTTTTTTTTAAAACTTATTTATCTTTTTATTTATTTATTTGAGAGAATGAGAATGAGAGAGATTGAGCATGAGAGGGGTAAGGTCAGAGGGAAGAGCAGCCCCCCTGCTGAGCAGGGAGCCTGCTGTGGGACTCAGTCCTGGGACTCGAGGATCATGAACTGAGCTGAAGGCAGTTGCTCAACCAACTAAGCCACCCAGGCACCCTGAAAGACTTTATTTATTTGACAGGGAGGGAGAGTGCATGTGCACAAGAAGTGGGGACAGCAGGCAGAGGGAGAAGCAGGCTCCCTGCTGAACAGGGAGTCCAATGTAGGACTCAATCCCAGGACCCTGGGATCATGATCTGAGCCAAAGGCCAGTGCTTAAATGATTGAGCCACCCAGGCATCCCTTTTTTATGTTTTCTTTTTGTTAAGGGTCTCACTGAGGTCCTCCACTCCTTTCTCAAATCTAGTGAGTACCTTTATGACCATTACTTTAAATTCTCTTTCAGGCATATTATGTGCTTAATTTAGCTTTCTGGCTGTGATTTTTGTCCTGTTCTTTAATTTGGGACATATTCCTCTGTCTTCTCATTTTGTCTAACTCCTTGTGTCTGTTTCTGTGTGTTAGGAAATAAGGTACATCTCCTGCTCTTGAAAGTAGTAGCATTATGAAGAAAAGGTTTTTGTAATGCCCTGCAGTGCAGCATCCCCTGTTTAGCAGAACCTGGTACTTCAGGGATGTCTCCTGTGTGTGCATGTATCCCCTGCTGTTGTGGCTGAGCCAGTGTTTCATTCAGTCTAGTCATCTGAAATGGCTCTCTTTGCCTGTTGTAGGTAGGGTTAGGTCCACGTGTTTTTAGTGGCCCTGTCTGGGGCTGCCTTGGCTTTGATTTGAGTCAGACCAGGCATTTTCCAGAGATGCAGTAGCACTGAACTGCAGGGTGCTTTCCCTGTGTTGTCCCTTGAGAAGCTTTTGTTGGTAGGCAGAGCCTCTCAGACCAGATGCCTGTTCCCAGCCTATTGCTGGGGTCGTCGTAATCTGACTACTGTGTGTGGTTATCTTTGCCTCTCCCTGAGAGAGGAGTCACTTTGGAGCGGTACTGCCCCCTCTTGGGGCTACTTGCACACTGCCAGGCTTGTGGCACCACTTTGGAGGGATCTGGCCAAGGGTATATTGGAGGGGCTAATTGGGCAGGAGAATTCAGGGGCATATATGTTGTTGGCAAGGTAGGTAGCTACTGTTGGCACTCTTGGTTCCTGCGAGTGTCTAAGGGTCTAGGCTGCAGGGTTGGGGAGGGAAATGGCACCTGCCAGATCGTTTGTTTCCAGAAAAATCTCCCAATGAGTCCCACCCCTGCAGCATACACTCTGAGGTTAGTGAACAAATCTCCCTCCCATATACCTCAGATATTTTTTTCAAGCTGCTACTTCTATGCTGTATCATCACTGGGCTGTTGTGCTTTGTCTTTAAGGGTGGGGACTCAGTTTCCTCTTGCCCTCCTGGCTTTCCCAGAGCTGAGCCAACTCATTTTGAAAGTTCTAGATGTTAAGTCCCCCTGATGGTAAGAACTCATGAAATTATGTCTCTCTGGTTTTCAAACCCAAATATTTAGGGATTCTTTGTCTCAGTGTGGGTCCTTCATGCCTGGGGTGCCCGGTTTGGGGTAATTTCCTCTCTTCTTTTCTTATGGGATGTGTTCCTCCTCCCAGGCAGTCCCACAGGTCCATTTAACTCTGGACTCCTAACATCTCTGCCCTTCCTACTCTATTCTATGTGGCCTCTTTCCTACATTTAACTGTTGAGAGTCTATTCTGCTAGTCTTGCATCATTTTCTGGGTTATTTACATTGATGTGGGTGTTATCTAGTTGTATCTGGGATGAAGTGAGCTGAGGGTCCTGCTACCCTGCCCATGACACATGCCTCTTTTTAAATTGAGTTAATGTTTTCTTTTTTGTGTTATTGAGTAGAATGAGTTCCTTATAGATTGTGTCTATTTACACTTAATCAGATATAACGTTTGTAAATGTTTATTCCTCTTCCTTAGGTTGCCTTTTCATTTTATTGATGATTTCTTTTGCTGTGCAGAAGCTTTTCTGTTTAATAGAGTTCTATTTATTTTTCCTTTTGTTATCTTTGTTTTTGGCTTAATCCAAACAATTTATTGCCAAAACCAATGTCAATGAGCTTAACCCCTGTGTTTTCTTCTAGCACTTTTATGTTTTCAGGTCTGATGTTCAAGTCTTTAACTTCATTTTGACTGAATTTTTGTGTATGATGTAAGATAGGGGTCCACTTTCATTTCCTTCATTTACATGTGACCATCCAGTTTTCCTTACCATTTATTTTAGGGCAATTTATTGTCCTTTCACCATTATGTTTTCTTGGTTCTTTTGTCATAAATTAAGTGACTATATATGCATGCTAGGGTATTTTGTCCCAGAATCTCAGTCTGTATGTCTACATTTATGCCAATACCATACCATTTGATACAAACCATAGGTTTGTAATATAGATAGTCTCTGACTGATGATGGTTTGGCTTAAGATTTTTTGACTTTACAATGATGCAAAAGCAGTATGCATTCAGTAGAAACCATACTTTGAATTTTGAATTTTGATCGTTTTCTGGGCTAGTGATACATAGTATGATACCCTTTCAGGATGCTAGATAACGGTAGCATGTTGTAGCTCCAAGTCAGCCAAGCAATCAAGGCGATAAACAGTGATACACAGACAACCATTCTGTACCCATACAGCCATTCTGTTGTGCACGTTTAATAGAACACATAAGTTACCTGAGATATGCAACCCTTTATTGTAAAATAGGCTTTGTGTTAGATTATTTTTCCCAGCTGTACGCTAATCTGAAGTATTCTGAGTGTGCTTCAGGTCGTCTAGGCTAAGCTATGAAATTTGGTAGGTTAGGTGTATTAAATGCATTTTCAACTACAATATTTTCAGCTTAGGATGTCTTTATCAGAATGTAATCCTGTTGTAAGTCAAGAAAGATCTGTACAGTTTGAATCAAGTGTGATGACTTCAGCTTTGTTCTTTTTTTCTCAAGATTACCTTGGCTATTTGAGGCCTTTTGTGGTCCCATACAAATTTTAGGATTGTTTGTTCTATTTCTGTGAAAAATTCTATTGGAATTTTGATGGGGATTGCATTGAATCTGTAGATGTTTTGAATAGTATGGACATTTTAACAGTATCAATTCTTCCAATCTATAAGCATGAAACTTCTC
Source organism: Enhydra lutris kenyoni (assembly GCF_002288905.1). Classification (NCBI taxonomy): domain Eukaryota; kingdom Metazoa; phylum Chordata; class Mammalia; order Carnivora; family Mustelidae; genus Enhydra; species Enhydra lutris. The sequence continues at coordinate 855,882 of NW_019154168.1, read as the reverse complement.
ACCATTATTTGTGTATCCTTCAGTTTCTTTTGTCAATGTCATATAGTTTTCAGTATACAGGTGTTTCATCTCCTTAGTTAATTTTAAGTCTTTTTTTGCTGCTATCGTAAGTAGGATTCTCTTAATTTCTTTTTGATAGATTGTTGTTAGATATAGAAACACAACTGATTTTTGTATATTGCTATTATATCCTATAACTACTGAATTTGTTTATTTTAACAGTTTTTTTTGGGGGGGTGGGGAGTTTTCTGTGTGTATATCTATCATATTATCTGAAAATAAATACAATTTTACTTGCTCTTTTTTGTTTTGGATATTCTTTATTTCTTTTTTGTTCCTGATTGCTCTGGCTAGGACTTCCTTGCTATGTTGAATGAAAGTGATGCGAGTGGGACCCTTGTTTCTGATCACGAAGGAAAAGGTTTCAGTGTTTCACCGTTGAATGTGAGATTAGCTATGGGCTTGTCATCTATGGCCTTTATTATGTTGAGGTATGTTCTCTCTGTACTCACTTTGTTAGGAGTTTTTATGATGAAAGGATGTTGAATTTTGGCAAATGTGCTTTTCTGTAGCTATTGAAATGATCGTGTGATTTTTAAGTTTCCTTTTGTTAATGTAGTTTATCACATTGATTTGCATATGGTGAGCCATCATTGCATCCCTGGAATGAATCCAGTTTAATCATAGTGAAGGATATTTTTGCCATTATATTAAATTTGGTTTGCTGATACTGTGTTGAAGATTTTTGCATTCATGTTCAACAGGTATATTGGCCTGTAATTTTCCTTCTTTGTATGTCTTTGTCTGGTTTTTGTATCAGGGTAATGCTGGTCTAGTAAAATGAGTTGAGAAGTGTTTTCTCCTTTTCTGTTTCTTGGAAAAGCTTGGGAGTGATACTAGTTATTTTTTAAATGTTTTGTAGAATTCACCAGTATAGCCATCTAGTCTTTGTTCTCTATTGGCTGATTTTTGAATACTGATTCAGTCTCCTTAGTAGTATTCATCTGTTATGATTTTCTGTTTTTTCATTATTCAGTTTTGGTAGATTGTGTTTCAAGAAATTATCCATTTCTTTTCAGTTGTCCAATTTGTGGTTTATAACTGTTCATGGTAGTTTCTTATGATGCTTTTTGTTTGTATTTTGTCAGTAGTAATGTTTTTTCTTCCATTTTTAATTTTTTTTAAAGATTTTATTTATTTATTTGACAGAGATCACAAGTAGGCAGAAAGGCAGGCAGAGAGAGAGGAGGAAACAGGCTCCCTGCTGAGCAGAGAGCCTGACAAGGGGCTCGATCCCAGGACCCTGGGATAATGACCTGAACTGAAGGCAGAGGCTTTAACCCACTGAGCCACCCAGGCGCCCCCCCCCCCCCATTTTTAATTTTATTCCTTTTTTTTTTTTTTTTTTTGCATAAATGTAGCTAATGGTTTGTTAATTTTATCTTTTCAAAAACTCAACTCCTATTTCCATTGATCTTTTCTGTTGTCCTTTTAGTATCTATTTAATCTATTTTCACTCTCTGTGCTATAGACTTGTTTCTGCTAAGTTTGTGCTTAGTTTGTTTTTGTTTTGTTTTAGCTCCTTGAGGTGTAAACTTAGGTGGTTTTCTTGAGCTCTTTCTCTTTTTCTTAATATGAGCATTTATTGCTATCAAGAACCGCTTTTGCTGCATTCCATAAGTTTCTTATGTTGTGTTTTCATTCTCATTTGTCTCAAGATATGTTTTTATTTGTTTTCAGTTTGTTGTTTGACCTATTGGTTGTTCAGGAGGATGTTGTTTCCTCATAAATGTGTTTTCCAGCTTGCTTCTTGGAAGTGATTTTAGTTGTTGTTGTTTTTTAAGATTTCATTCATTTATTTATTTAGAGAATAAGCATGAATGGAGAGGGGCAGAAAGAAAGGGAGAGAGAATCCCAAATAGATTCCAGGCTGCATGTGGACCCTGATGAGGTGCAAGAAGGCCAGATCTCATGACCCTGAGATCATTACAAGCTGAAACCAAGAGTTGGATGTTAGCCGACTGAGCCACCCAGGTACCCTGTGATTTCTAATTTTATGCCATTGTAGTTGGAAGAGATCCTTGATATGATTTCAGTCTTCTTAGATTTAAGACTTATTCTGTGGATTAACATATGATCTGCCCTAGAGAATAATCTATGTGGGCTGTAAATTTTGTCACTGTTGAATAGATTGTTCTGTAATATGTTCTGCCTATTAAATTCATCTCATCGAATGTATAGTTTAAGGCCAATATTTTCTTAGTGATTTTATATCTGATTCTGATGTATCTGTCCTCCCTACCCCCCCAAGCAATTCTCCTAAACCAGGTTGGCGTCCTATAGTTAGTGTCATAAAATTAAACTCATTCATGACAGTATCTAGCTGGAGATAATGTTAGATTACTACAAAACTGTTCCTGCCCCTTACTTCAGTCACCAATTTCAAGTCCTGGTTGTCACCTGTGCTTCTGACCAACAGCTATAGATTGGAGATTCCATTGAGACCCTCCTTGGGTTCAATTATTAGAGGAGCTCACTGAACTCAGAGAAATATTTTACCTACTTGATTATAGTTTTATTTTAAATGGATATAGTTCAGGAATAGCCAGATAGAAGAATTACTTGTGGCAAATAATGGGGAAAGAGCATGGAATTTCCATGCTCTCTTCAAGAGTGCCACTCTCCCAAATCTCCATGTGTTCACCAACCTGAAAGCTCTCCAGTCTCAGTCCCTTTGCTTTTTATGGAGGCTTCATTATATATGTGTGGTTGATTAAGTCACTGGTTATTATTGACTGATTAATCTCTAGTTCCTCTTCCCTCCAGGAAGTTAAGGGGGTGGGACTGAAATTTCCAACTCTCCAATCACATGGTTGGTTCTCCTGCCAGCTAATCCCTATCCTCAGGTGTGTTCCAAAAACTGTTTCATTATCATAACAAAAGAGCCCTCCCTTCCTTCCTTCCTTCCTTCCTTCCTTCCTTCCTTCCTTCCTTCCTTCCTTTCTTTTTATCTATCTATCTATCTGTTTTTAAATTTTGCTCTCATTGGGAAATTCCAAGGGTTTTAGGAGCTATGTGCCAAAATTGGGGATTGGGGATGAAGACCAAATATATTGTATACCACGTATACAAATATACTTTTGTATATCAGAGTATCATAATTATCAGTCTTTTGTTGAATGTGGGATATTGAAGTCTTGTTCTTTTATTCTATTGCTGCTTCTTGCTTTAGCTCTTTATATAAATAAAATCTTTTAGATTTTATGTATTTATTTGACAGAGAGAGACACAGCCAGAGAGGGAACACAAGCAGGGGGAGTAGGAGAGGGAGAGGCAGGCTTCCTGCAGGAAGCCTGATGTGGGGCTCCATCCCAGGACCCTGGAAGCATGACCTGAGCTGAAGGCAGATGCTTAATGACTGAGCCACCCAGGCATTCCAGCTCTGTTTATATTTGCTTTATAAATGTAGATGCTCTAATATTGAGTGCATAAATGTTTACAATTGTTATATCCTCTTGATCATTTGACCCCTTTATCATAATGTAATAATTTTCTTTGTCTCTTGTTAACAGTCTTTGGCTTAGAGTCCATTTTGCTTGATATAGGTATGCCATCCCAACTTTGTTTTGGTTTCAACTTGCATGAAATATGGTTTTCCATCTGTTCACTTTCAGTCTGTGTATATTCTTAAAGCTGAGGTTTGTCTTTTGCATGCAACTTCTAATTGGGTCATTTAAAAAAATCTAATCAGCCACTCTATGTCTTTTGATTAGAGAATTGAGACCATTTACATTTAAAGAAATTATTGATAGTTATGGACTTACTGTTGTCATTTTGTTAAGTGTTTTTTGCTTGTTTAATTCCTCTATTCTCTTTTTTCTCTCTTACTCTATTGCTTTGTAGTTTGATATTTTCTGTGTGGTATACTTTGATTCCTTTCTCTTTATTTTTCTCTATAGGCTTTTACTTTGTGTTTATCACGAGACTTACATAAAATATAACAGTCTGTTTTAAGCTGATGATAACTAACTTCAGATGTATATCAAAGTTCTCCCACTTCCATATCTGTGAGTGTGTGTGTGTTTGAGACTTTACTTTTAAGTAATGTTTACACCCAATATGAGGCTTGAACCCACAACCCTGAGATCAAGAGTCTCACGCTCCCCTGACTGAGCCAGACAGGCACCCCCACAGTTTTTTGATGTCACAATTTACAATTTTTCATTCTATGTCCTTTACCAAATTATTATAGTAATATAATCATATTTCTTTCATAAGAGAATTAAGATTACCCACCACTGTTTAATTTGAATATTCTGACTTTATTTATATATTTCTCTTAGTGAGTTTTATACTTTAATATGTTTTCTTGTTACTAATATTTTTTCATTTCAGTTTGAAGAATTCCCTTTAACATTTTTGGTAAGGCTGGTTTAGTGGTAACAAACTCTGTAACCTTTGTTCGGAAAATTCCATCTTTCTTTAATTCTGAAGGGGACAGCTTTGCTGATTGAGTATTCTTGGTTGGTAGGTCTTTTTCTATTAGCTCTTCAAGCATATTGTGCTACTCTCTTCTGGCCTGCAGACCATCTGCTGAAAAAAGTCTGCTGATAGTCTTCTGGTGGTTCTTTTGTCAATAACAAGTTGTGTTTCTCTTTCTGTTTTTAAAAGTCTCTCTTTGTCTTTAACTTTGACAGTTTCATTATGATGTGTCTTGGTGTTTGTATTTTTTTTTTTAATTTTTTTTTTAAGATTTTATTTATTTATTTGACAGAGAGATCACAAGTAGACGGAGAGGCAGGCAGGGGTGGGGGGAAGCAGGCTCCCCGCTGAGCAGAGAGCCCGATGCGGGACTCGATCCCAGGACCCTGAGGTCATGACCTGAGCCGAAGGTAGCGGCTTAACCCACTGAGCCACCCAGGCGCCCCGGTGTTTGTATTTTTGTATTCATCTTATTTGATACTTTATGAGTTTCCTGAATGTGAGTCTGTTTCTTTTTTCTTGTTAACAAAGTTCTCAGTCATTATTTCTTTGAATAAGCTTGGGACCACTATCATGGGTATGTTGGTTTAGCTAATGTTGACCTGTATGTCCCTTAATAGTCTGTTGTTTTTCATTCTTTTTTTTTTTTTAAACCTGCTCTTTTAATTCATTGAATTCCACTGCTTTGTCTTTGAGCCCAGTGATCTTTTCTTGTACTTGATCTAGTCTTCTGTTGCTCTGTTGAATTTTTCAGTGAAGTTATTATACTGTTAACTCTGTTATTTCTGTTTGGTACTTTCTAAGATTTTTTTCTTTGTTGGAGTTCTCATTTTGTTGATGCATTTCTCTGCTGACCACCTGGAGGTCAGCAGAGAAATGCATTGTTACGATCATTGTTATGACCATTATTTTGAGCATTGTTATGGCCATTATTTTGAACTCAATCATTTAAATCTGTTATCTCCATTTCATTAAGATCTGTTTTAGAGATTTTGTTCCTTTGTTTGAAATATGTTCCTCTGTTTCTTAATGTTCCTTCACTCTCTGTTTTGGCTTCTGTTTATAAGTTTAAATAGTCACCTCCCAGTTTAAAAAAATATGTTGTAATTTAATTAAAAGAGTTTTAATTAAAGTTTAGTTGACATACAGTATTGTAGTAGTTTCAAGTATACAACATAGTGATTTAGCAATCATATATTTATGAAATGCTAATCACTGTAAGTGTAGTTACTATCTGTTGCTATATAAAGTCATTACAGTATTATTGACTATATTCCCTATGCCATATTTTACATCCCGATGACCTATTTAGTTTATAATTGGGAATTTGTACCTCTTAATCCTCTTCATCTATTTCACCTTTTTCCCCCATCCCCCACACCTCTGGCAGTCACTGGTTTGTTCTATGTAATTAGGAGTTTGCTTCTGATTTTTTAAATTTGTTTTGTTTTATTAGATTTCCTATGTAAGTGAAATCAAGTGATATTTGTCTTTCTTTGACTTATTTCACTTAGCGTAATATCCTTTAGGCTATCCATGTTGTTGTGAATGGCAAGTTTTCATTATTCATGGCTGAGTAATAGTCCATTGTGTGTATGTATCACATCTTTTATATTCATGGAAACTCAGGTTGTTTCCATATCTTGACAATTGTAAGTAATGCTGCAATAAACATAGGAGTGCATATATCTTTTTTAGTCCATGTTTTTGTTTTCTTCTTGTAAACGCCTAGTAGTGGAATTATTGGATCATACGATTTTTTCACTTTTAATTTTTGGATGAACCTTCATACTATTTTCTACAGTGATTGGACTAATTGACATTTGTACCAACAGTGCATAAGGGTTCCCTTTTCTCCACAACCTCACCAACACCTTTTTTTTGTTCTGTTTTGTTTTGTTTTTGATACTAGCCATTCTTACCAGTGTGAGGTGGTATCTCATTGTGGTTTTGATTTGCATTTTCCTGATGATTATTATTTTCAGTATCTTTTCATGTGTCTCTTGGCCATCTGCATGTTTTTTTTCCCCCCACCTGGATGTCTTCTTTGGAAAAACGTCTATTTGTGTCCTTCACCCATTTTTTTAAAATCTTTTTTTTTTTTTAATTTTTAAATTTTTTTATTAACATGTAATGTATTATTAGCCCCAGGGGTACAGGTCTGTGAATCGCCAGGTTTACACTTCACAGCACTCACCATAGCACATACCTTCCCCAGTGGCCATAACCTAAGCATCCTCTCCCTCCCCTCCTCCCCCTGGCAACCCTCAGTTTGTTTTGCTTCACCCATTTTTTAATTGCATTATTTTGGGGGGGAGTTGTTGTAGGAGGTTTTCTTACATATTTTGAATATTAACCCCTTATTGGAGACATCATTTGGAAATATCTTTTCCCATTAACTGGGTTGCTGTTTTGTTTTATTGATGGTTTCTTTCACTGTGCAAAAGCTTTTCAGTTTGATGGTAGTCCCAGTTTATTTTTGCTTTTACTTCCTTTTCTAAAGAGACAGATTCAGAAAAATATTGCTGAGGTCGAGGTCTAAGAATTTACTGCTTGTTTTCTTCCAGGAGTTTTATGGTTTCAGGTCTTACATCTACATCTTTAATCCATTTTGAGTTTATTTTTGCATGTAGTATAAGAAAGTTGTCCCATTTTATTCTTTTACATGTAGCTGTCCAGTATTCCCAATACTATTTATCAAAAAGACTGTCTTTTTTCTATTATATATTTTGCCTCCCTTGTCATAGGTTATTTGACAATAAACATGGGTTTTTTTTTCTTTCTGGGTTTTGTTTCATCTTGGTGATGTATTTTTGTATCAATACCATATTGTCTTGATTACTTTAGCTTTGTAGTGTACTTTGAAATCTGGTATTCTTTTTTTTTTTTTAATTTTTTTTAAGATTTTATTTATTTATTTGACAGAGAGAGATCATAAGTAGGCAGAGAGGCAGGCAAAGAGAGTGAGAGGGAAGCAGGCTCCCTGCTGAGCAGAGAGCCTGATGCGGGACTTGATCCCAGGACCCTGAGATCATGACCTGAGCTGAAGGCAGCGGCTTAAACCACTGAGCCACCCAGGCGCCCCTGAAATCTGGTATTCTGATGCGTTCAGCTTCATTCTCCTTTCTCAACATTGCTTGTGTTCTTTTGTGGTCCTATCCAAAGTTTAGGATTATTTGTTCTAATTCTCTGAAAAATACAGTTGGTATTTTGATAGAGTTTGCATTGAATATGTAGGTTGCTTTTGGTAGTAAAGATTTTTTTTTTCTTTTTTGTGGGAGAGAGCGAGCACAGACAGGGGGCTGAGGCAGAGGGAGGGAGAGAAGCAGAAGCAGACTTCTTGCTGAGCAGGGAGTCTGATGCAGGGCTCTATCCTAGGATCCCAGGATCATGACCTGAGCTGAAGGCAAACACTTAAATGACCGAGCCACCCAGGCATCCCAGTACGGATTTTTTTTTCCCACTTTTTAAAAATTTTATTTTGTTTTTTCAGTGTTCCAAGATTCATTGTTTATGCACCAAACCCAGTGCTCCATGCAATACGTGCCCTCCTTATTACCCACCACTAGGCTCATCCAACCTCCTACCCCTGTCTCCTCCAAAACCCTCAGTTTGTTTCTCAGAGTCCACAGTCTCTCATGGTTTGTCTCCCCCTCCGATTTCCCCCAATTCACTTCTTCTCTCCATCTCCCAGTGTCCTCCCCAGTAAGGATATTTTTACAATATGAATTCTTCCAGTCCATGAGCATGGAGTAGTTTTCCATTTATTTGTGTTGTCTTCAATTTCTTTCATCAAGGTCTTAATCATTTTCAGAGTACAAAGAAGTCTTTCACCCCTTTGGTTAAATTTATTCCTAAGTATTTTGTCCTTTTTTTTTTTTTTTTAAGATTTACTTATTTATTTGAAAGAGAGAGAGACTGTGAGCAGGAGGAGGGGCAGAGGGAAGGAGAAAGAGAGAAGCAGATTCCCTGCTGAGGGTAGAGCCCAGTGTTGGGCTGGGTCCTACAGCCCATAAGATTATGACTGGAGCCAAAAATCTAGAGTCAGACACTTAACTGACTGAGGCATCCAGGTGCTTCTATTTTATTTATTTATTTATTTTTGATGCAATTGTAAATGGAATTGTTTTCTTAATTCCTCTTTCTATTTTTTTTCTTAGTATCTAGAAACACAACAGATTTCTGCACATTAATTTTGTATCCTGCAAAGTTACTGAATTCATTTATTCTAATAGTTTTTTGGTGGAGCCTTTATAATTTTTTATGTATAGTATCAGGTCATCTGCATGTAGTGACAGGCTGCGTTCTTCCTTACTGATTTTGATGTCTTTTTTTGTCTGATTACCAGAGCCAGTGCTTCTAATAGTTGGTTGAATGGAAGTTACAGAGTGGCTGTCCTTGTCTTATTCTTCATTTTATTTTATTTATTTATTTATTTAAAAAGATTTTATTTATTTATTTATTTATTTATTTGACAGACAGAGATCACAGTAGGCGGAGAGGCAGGCAGAGAGAGAGAGAGAGCAGGAAGCAGGCTCCCCGCTGAGCAGAGAGCCCGATGCGGGGCTCGATTCCAGGACCCTGGGATCATGACCTGAGCTGAAGGCAGAGGCTTTAACCCACTGAGCCACCCAGGTGCCCCTTATTCTTCATTTTAAAGAATAACTTTCAGATTTTCACCATTGACTTTGTTTTTAGCTGTGGGTTTGTCATATATGGCCTTTATTGTGTTGACGTATGTACCCTCAAAACCTACTTTGTTCTGAGTTTTTATGATGAAAGGAGATTGAATTTTGTCAATTTTTTTCTGCATCTATTGAGAAAATCATATGATTTTTATCTGTCATTTTGTTAATGTCATGTATCCTGTTAATTTGTGTACATTGAAGGGTCTTTGCATCACTGAGATGAAATGCAGTTGATCTTGGTGAGTGATTCTTTTAATGAATTTTTAAAAGTTTTTTTGTTGTGTTTTGGTGTCAGGGTAATGTTGGCTTCTTAGAACAAATTTGGAGGTATTCCTTCCTCCTCTGTTTTTTGGGATAGTTTGAGAAGGATAGATATTAACTCTTACTTAACTGTTTGGTGGAATTTACCTGTGAAACCATCTTGTCCTGGACTTTTGTTGAGTTTTGTGATTACTGATTTTATTTGTTACTAGTAATGGTCTGTTCAGAAATTTTATTTATTCCTGTTCGTATTGGTAGGAATTTATTCATTTCTTCTAGGTTTTTAATTTGTTGCCATATAATTTTTTGTAGTAGTCTTTTACAATCCTGTGATTTCTGTGGTATCAGTTTTTACTTCTTCATTTCTGGTTTTATTTTTTTTGCACTCCGTTCTTTGTTTTTCTTAATCTAGTGTAAGGGTTTGCTTTTTTTTTTTTTTTTTTTAAAGATTTTATTTATTTATTTATTTGACAGACACAGATCACAAGCAGGCAGAGAGGCAGGCAGAGAGGCAGGCAGAGAGAGAGGAAGGGAAGCAGGCTCCCTGCTGAGCAGAGAGCCCCACGCGGGGCTCGATCCCAGGACCCTGAGATCACAACCTGAGCTGGAGGCAGAGGCCCAACACACTGATCCACCCAAGCGCCCCGGGTTTTTTTTTTGTTTGTGTTTGTTTTTTTAAATTTTAATTTTTGCTTTACTTTTCAAAGAACCAGCTCTTAGTTCCTTGTTTGTTTTTTTTTTTTTAATAGTCTCTATTTTATTTATTTCCATTTTAAGCTTTATTATTGCCTTCTATCAATATACAGTTTTTTTTCTTTTTTCTGGCTCCTGTAGGTATAAAGTTATGTTGTTTGTTTGAGATTTTTCTTGTTTCTTGAGGTAGACCTATATGGGTATAAAATTCCCTTTTAGAACTCCCTGTCCCATAGAATTTGAACTGTTGTGTTTCCATTTGTCTCCAGATATTTTTTTGGTTTCCTCTTTGATTTCTTCATTGATTTATTGCTTTTTTTAATAACATGTTGTTTAGCCTCCGCATGCTTGCTTTTTTTCCAGTTTTTTTCTTGTAATTTACTTCATTTCTATTGCTCATATTGTACATTTCATGTGTACTTGAAAAGAATGTGGAATCTGTTTTTGGAACGTTTTGTGTATATATCTGTTAAACCCATGTGCTCTAATGTGTTGTTTAAGTTCACTGTTTTTTTGAATTGATTTTCTGTCTGGATGATTTTGATGTAAGCGGGGTGTTAAAACCCATTACTGTTATTGTATTACTGTTAATTTCTCCCTTTGTGTCTTTTAATATTTGCTTTTATGTGTTCAGATGCTCCTATGTTAGGTGCAGGTATTTAACAATGATTATGTTGTGGTTTTGGATCAATCCCTTCATCTCTCTTCTTTCAGTCTGTATATGTCTTTAGGTTTGAAGGAAGTCCTTTTGTAAGCATCGTATAGATGGGTTTTTAATTTATTCATTTAGGCTATGTTTTTGATTAGAGCATTTAGTCCATTTGTATTTAAAGAAATTATTGGTTGGTGTGTACTTTAACACCGTTTTATTCATTGTTTTCTGGTTGTTTTGTACTCCTTCTTTATTCTTTTCTTGCTCTCTTCCCTTGTGATTTGTTGACTTTCCCAAAGGGACTTGTATTTCATTCTCTTTTATTTGTGCATCTATTATAGGTTTTTTAGTTTGTGGTTACCAGGAGGCTCATATATAATATCCTGTATATACAGTAGTCTCTCTTAATTGGGTGTGACTTACGTTAGAACACATTCATAAAACACATTTACTGCCCCCTCCACGTTTTATGTATATTTTAGTCTTTTTCACATTTTATACCTAAAACATATATTTTTTATATTTTAGATGTTTATTTTGTGTATCTCCTAATGCGTAGATATAATTGATTTTATTGCTTTTGTTTTTTGACTTTCATACTAGCTTTATAATGATTGATCTAGTGTCTTTCCTATATATTTGCTTTTGCCAGTGCATTTTTTCCCCTTCATTATTTATTTTTCTTTGTTATAACCATTTCTTTTCTACTTGAAGAAGTCTCTTTAATATTTCTTGTAAGGCTGGCTTAGTGTGATGAACTCCTTTTTTGTATGTCTTGGAATCTCATTCTCTTTTGATTCTTTTTTTTTTTCTTTTAAGATTTTTATTTATTTATTTGATAGAGATCACAAGTCGGCAGAGAGGCAGGCAGAGAGAGAGAGAGAGGGAAGCAGACTCCCCGCTGAGCAGAGATTCCCAATGCGGGGCTTGATCCCAGGACCCCGAGACCACGACCCGAGCCAAAGGCAGAGGCCCAACCCACTGAGCCACCCAGGCGCCCCTCTCTTTTGATTCTTAATGATAACTTTGCAGGGCACATTATTCTTAGTTGTAAGTTTTCTCTTATTAGTGTTTTGAGTATGTAATGTACTTATTTCTGGCTGCAATGTTTCTCTCTCTCTTTTTTTTTTTTTTTTTTGAAAGAAAAAAATCTGATAGTCTTATGTGGTTTCTCTTGTAAGCATTTGCTTTTCTCTTTCATTTAAGATTCTCTCTTCATCTTTATCTTTTGACATTTTAATTATTGTATTTTTTGGTGTGGCCCTCCTTGGGTTCATCTTGTTTGAAGCTTTCTTTGTCTCCTGGACCTGGATGTCTTCTTTCTTTCCCCAAGTTAGGGAAGTTTTCAGCTATTATGTTTTCAGATGGGTTTTTTGCTCCATTCTGTCTCTGTGTTATTCTCTGGAACCCTTATAGTATCAGTGTTTTTATCTTTGATGTTATTCCAGAGATCCTTTAAGCTATCATTAATTTTTTTTGTTCTTTTTTCATTTGTTTTTGGGTGCTTTCCACTGCTCTGTCTTCCAGATTGTTGTCTCTTCTTCTGCATTCTCTAATCTGCTATTGATTCCTGTGGTTTATTTTATTTTATTTTTTTTAAAGATTTTATTTATTTATTTGTTAGAGAGCATGAGCACAGGCAGACAGAGTGGTAGGCAGAGGCAGAGGGAGAAGCAGGCTCCCCGCTGAGCAAGGAGCCCGATGTGGGACTCGATCCCAGGACGCTGGGATCATGACCTGAGCCGAAGGCAGCCGCTTAACTAACTGAGCCACCCAGGTGTCCCCCTGTGGTTTATTTTTAATTTCAGTTATTTTTCAGTTCTGATGACTTTTTATGTTTTCTCTTTGTTGAAGTTCATCCACTTTCCTCTCAAGTTCAGTGAACATCTTTATGACCACTAGTTTGAACTCTTTCTTGGGTACATGGCATATTTCTGTTTTATTTCGTTTTCTGTGGTTTTATTTTGTTCTTTCATTCTTTTATTTTATTTCTTTGTCTCTTTATTTTCTCAGACCCTGTGTTTGTTTATATATATTGGATAGGTCAGCTCCTGGTTTTGAAAGTAGTGGTCTTATGTAGAAGGATCCTATAGGGCCCAGTAGTGCAGTTGCTCTTGGTCATAAGAACCAGACACTCTAGGGGTGTCTCCTTTGTGGGCTGCATATACCTTCCTGTTGTAATTGGGCTGTGATTGCTGTGGGTTTCCTGATAGTTGGACTGGCCCTCAGTCCAGCTGTCTGCAATGACTGGCCCTGGCTACTATGGGCACACTGGTGGGTAGTGCTGGCCCCTGGCATGGCTGGCTGAGAGGCCCATCTGCAACTGCTGTGGGCATGCTGATGACTTGAATTGACTTCCCCTTCTCTGGGGCAGGAGCTGCTTTGGAGTGGCACTGGTCTGGCTGGGGCTGCCTGCTGGGTGTGGTGGAGTGGGAACTGCTTTGGAGGGGAGCCTGTTGGTGCAGGAGGGTTAGGTAGTGCATATTTGCAAGGGAATGCCAGGTCAGGACCTGGCAAAGTATGTAGTGTCAGAACTGGCTCTTGCAAGTATCTGGCCAGCTAGGTTGAAGGAGGGCAAGAAAAACTGCCAGTATTTCCATTCCCAGAGAGCGCTTCTACAGATGCCTGCCGATTTGGCATATGCCCTAAAATTAGTCAATAAATCTCCCTTTATTTATAACCCCGGTGCTTTTCAATCTGCTATTTTTGTGCTGGGTCTTGGACCAAGTGATATGGCATGCTGACTGTTTAAGAGTAGAGTATCAGTTTTCTATAGCCCTCTGACTCTTCTGGAGTTAAACCTCACTGACTTTGAAATCCTGATATTGTGAGAGTTTGTCTTCTGGTGTAGGATCCCAGGGCTAGGGGGTCCCTGATATCAGGATTGATTCCCTTGCCTTTTTTTTTTTTTTTTTAAATTAACATATAACGTATTATTTGCCGCAGGGGTACAGGTCTGTGAATCATCAGGCGTACACAATTCATAGCGATTCCCTTCTTACAAGGTCTTCCATCCCTGTGATATCCTTCCTATGTGTAAGTTGTCTCACCAGAGGGTTTTGTTCTTGACACTCTCTCCTGCTACCCTTCTCAGGGTGGCTGCTGCTTTTTCATTACCTGTGGACGATCTGTTCTGCTAGCCTTCAAGTCATTTTCAGAGTTAGTTGCATTATATATGGTTGTAGCCTTGCTCTGTCTGTGGGAAGAGGTAAACTCAGGATCATCCTATCCCTTGATCTTCCCTAAATCTCCCTCTTTTCCCAGTTTTGACAGATGGTCTTATGAAGGAAATCTCATTGATAGGGTAGGCCCTGCCTCCTAGTTGTCTCTCAAACTTTTGTGATTGCCCAAGTCTCCTTTGTTCTTAGTCTTTGATAGTAGTAGATGGTATGCCAAGACTCATCATCGTCCCAGTGGGTAGAATTGCAGTTAGCACCTGGTTGCTATCAGGTAGCATCAGGCAGCAGGTGGGTATGTATGTATTTAAGCCCCTTCTAGGAAGAAACTGGGAGATGAGCTTTTTGCCTGTCCTCTGTGATAGCCCCTGGGTTATGTTTCTGGTCGGTAAGAACTATTTCTTTGTTTGGGACTCATGAATGCAAGTCCCAGTTGGCTGTTAGAACCCGGTGATCTGGAGACTTACTCTTTGGGTGGCTGTCACAAAAGTTGTGGCCTTAAATGTGTTGTAAAAGCTCCTTCAGGGAGATACTGGTGATCTGGTTTTATTGGAGTGGGCTGGAGGGAGACAGCCTGAGAGATGTCTTCAGTCTTCCCTGGTCTTTGGGGAAGATCTCAACCAGCCTGTTGATGCCTGCTAGATGAGAAGCCTTGCCTTAAGGTAGTATTTTTTAAGGTAAGCAGATAAACCTTTTTCAGGGAACTAATGGCATTAAGAGATTTTGCCTGGTCACTGCTTGCTTAGCCCTGACGTGACAGGCAGTTAAGAATTGTTTCTTTGTTTACTAAAGTCCTACTGGTTTCTTGAATGGAAGCCTATTTGGCTATCAATGCCAGGGCATCTAGTGACCTGTTCTTTGGGTGGCATTTGTAATAGCTGGAGCACACCATCTCCTTCTAGGGAGATGCTGATGTGCTGGAGTGGTTTGGAAAAAGGCAGGAGAGTTGTCCTCTGGCTTTCTCATTTTCTGGGGTGGTTTGTAGCCAGCCCCTAATGCTGGAATTATAAGCCTAGACCTCAGGAAGGAGCTTGTAAAGTATGCAGATAAACCTTTTTCAGGGAAAGGCTGGGAGATAGATAGTTTACCTACTCCATGCTGAACTCTGAGGGTAGGTATGGTGAGTGCTACACACCTGTTAAGAGTTTGCTTATTTGTTTGCTGTAGTCTTGTGGGTCTCCTGGATACAGGCCCTGTTGGCCTTCAGAGCTGTATTTTTGGGAACTTATCTGTCTAGTGAGGCCCCTGAAAATTGGGAGTGCTGGATATGCAGTACAAACCATTTGCTTCTCAGTTCAAAACTAGGAATGGGGGTTCCCTCCCAATTGTCTGGCACTGTGCTTGGAGCGGGGGTAATGTGTTCATGGTAAGAGTGTGTCATAGCCTTTCTTACCTGTCCCAGTGTGGGTATTTTCTCAGTTATCTAGTATGTAGGAGTCATTCAGCTAGTTTCTGAACTTCTTTCAGAGGGAATGTACAAATGTAGTTGTACATATAGTGTGCCTGTGGGAAAAGGGGCCTCAGGAGCCTTCTGTATTGCCATCTTACTCAACCATTGTGGAACAACAAAAAGAACATTACTGTCTTATTTTGACACTCATCTAAGCAAAACCATTAGAAGAAACTATTAGAAATATACACACACACATGCACGTACACATATCTGACAGCCAAATTAAAAAGTACTTTTGGATCATCAACCATTTTAATTTTATGGTATAACATCTTTTAAGAAGATACTTGTAGTCTTTGGCAGCCCAGCATCTGAGACCCTTGTGTGTGGGGTGGGGGGCGGGGAGAGGTATTTCCCACGTTATGAGTTTTGGTACTAGGCACAGGCCACCTTTCTCTAAAGAATGTGAGAAAAAAATCCCACAAAACCCAACACAAAAATCCACAACAAAACCCAGATAATGTTTTTCAGTCTGTTTTGCAGCTAGGGAATGGGCATATGATCTAAGCTTAGACTTTGATGCGCTTGTCCTATACTTTGAATTAGCAGTTAGTGAGCCAGATAAAGAGAGAATACAGAGCATCTGTTGTAGTTGCAGGCAGTTGTAGGAGCTGAGCAGAATTGAGTTTTCAGGGACAATAATGTCAGTGATGCCAGAAGAGGTACTCTGCTGTCCAGGAATGGAGCTGGTGAAGCCGCTATCTCAGCCCCTCTGGCCAATTTAGTAGTCTTTAACTTTTAGCAAGGACCTTTAATCCACATGATTGGTTAACTAAACCTTTCCTTGTATATTTATAGACCATGCATTGTTTCCCGGAAAGACTCTGAATCAAACCCTCTTGCACAACCTCTGAGTACCATGATAACATCTGTAGCTGGCACCGTTGAGTCTGCAAGCAGTCAAGAAGTGTTACAGACCACTGTGCTGATTTAAAAAAAAATTTTTAATTAAAAAATTTTTTTCATTTTATTAAGTTTTTATTTAAATTCCAGTTAGTTGGTATAAAGTATAATGTTATTTCCTGGTGTACAATATAGTCATTCAGTAGTTCCATAAAACACCCATGCTCCTCACAAAGTGCACTCCTTAATCCCCCATCACCTATTTAACCCATCCTCCCACCTACTTCCCCTTTGGTAACCATCAGTTTGTTCTTGATAGTTGATTTCTTGGTTTTCTTCTCTCTTTTTCCCCCTATGATCATTTGTTTTGTTTCTTAAATTCCACATATGAGTGAATGAGAAAGTATTTCTCTTTGATTGACTTATTTTGCTTATCCTAATACCCTCTAGCTCCATCTACTTCATTGCAAATGGCAAGAGTTCATTCTTTTTGATGGCCAAGTAATATTCGGTATGTGTGTATATGTGTGTATACACATACCACATCTTCTTTATCCATTCATCAGTTGATTGACATGTAGGCTGTTTACATAATTTGACTATGGTTGATAATGCTGCTACAAACATCACTCAGCATGTATCCCTTTGAATTAGTATTTTTGTATTGTTTGGTTAAATATCTAGTAGTACAATTGCTGAATCATAGGGTAGTTCTATTTTTTAACTTTCTAGGGAAACTCCATATTATTTTCAGTACCAGTTTGCATTCCCACCAACAGTGTAAGATGGTTCCCTTTTCTCTGCATCCTCACCGATACCTGTTGTTTCCTGTATTGTTGATTTTAGCTGTTTTAACAGGTGTGAAGTGATAGCTCCTTGTAGTTTTGCTTTGCATCTTCCTGATGAAGAGTGGTGGTGAGCATCTTTTCATGTGTCTGTTGGCCATCTGTATGTCTACTTTGGAAAACTATCTTTTCATGTCTTCCGCCCATTTTTTAACTGGATTATTTGTTTTTTGGATGTTGAGTTTGATAAGTTCTTTATACATTTTGGACACTAGTCCTTTATCAGATATGTCATTTGCAAATATCTTCTCCCATTCTCTAGGTTGCCTTTTAGTTTTGTTGATTATTGCCTTTGCTGTGCAGAAGCTTTTGATCTTGATGAATTCCCAATAGTTTATTTTTGCTTGTTTCCCTTGTCTCTAGAGACATATATAGTAAGAATTTGCTATGGCTGAGGTCAAAGAGGTTACTGCCTGTGTTCTCTTGTAGGATTTTGATGGTTTTGTCTCTCACATTTAGGTCTTTCATCTGTTTTGAATTTGTTTTTGTGTATGGTGTAAGAAAGTGGTCCAGTTTAGTTTTTTTAGTATTTTTTTTTAAAGGTTTTATTTATTTATTTGTCAGAGAAAGACCACACGCCAGCTGGGGCAGTGGCAAGCAGAGATAGAAGCAGACTCCCCACTGAGCAAGGAGTCTGATGATGTGGAACTTGATTCCATGATCCTGGGATCATGATCTTAGCCAAAGGCAGATGCTTAACCAGCTGAGCCACCCAGGCATCACTGGTTTAGTTTTTTTTTTTTAACTTCTTCTTCTTCTTCTTTTTTTTTTTTTTTTTTAAATAGGCTCCACACCCAACATAGGGCTTGGACCCATAGCCCCGAGATCAAGAGTTGCATGCTCCACCGTGCTAGCTGTGCTCCTCTACTTTCATTCTTTTGCATGTTGCTGTTCAGTTTTCCCAACACCATTTGTTGAAGAGACTGTCTTTTTTCCACTGAATATTCTTTCCTGCTTTGTTGAAGATTAATTGACCATATAGTTGTGAGACAGAACACAAGCAGGGCGGAGGGACAGAGGAAGAGGGAAAAGCAGGCTCGACGAGGGACTTAATCCTAGTACCCTGAGATTATGAACTGAAGGGAAACACTAAATCGACTGAGCCACCCAGGTGCCCCTTGAGTCCTTAATTGACTTTAAAAAATTTTTTTGATTATGTATTTATTTTTAAAAATATTTTATTTATTTGTGAGAGAGAGAGAGAGAGAGAGAGAGCGAGCGAGCATGAGCAGGTTGCAAGGGAGAGGTAGAGGCAGAGGGAGAAGTGGGCCCCCCACTGAACAAGGAGCCTGATGTGGGACTTGATCCCAGGACGCTGGGATCACGACCTGAGCTGAAGGCAGATGCTTAACCAACTGAGCCACCCAGGCATCCCCTTAATTGACTTTTCTTAGACACACAGTGATGGGTCTTATGTAGTACAAAGAATTTGGTGAGAGACATAAGAGTGTCATGGATAATGGAAAATCAGCCTGGAATAAAAGCACCTTGTATTTACATATATAAAGACTGTATTTAGACTTTGACTTATCCCTTATTCTCCTGATCTTTATAATGTGGGAACTGCTCATAGAATTGATATCTCTTATTATTTGTTTATAAACTGAAATGCTTAATATTACTGGCTCTGTCATACTTCTTATATTTCTGAACTTTGAAAAGTAACTTTGCTTCTTATGTAAGTTTTTTGTAAATTTTAAAATGATGGAGACTAAACTAATCTCTAAGATCCTCTCCAGCCTTGAAATTTAAGGTATCGATGGAATGTAATTTATTTCCTTTTTCTTTTCTGAAGTTTGAATGCCAGCAGTACACTTATGATGCTGCATAGAACAGAATAGATTGGGTTCTTTGTTCAGTAAGCTCAAAATGGTCAATTAGGACATAGCTATTGGGAAATATGTTAAAGAACAAGTTCAGTAAGTGGCAAGTCTGAGGGTATTCAGTAACTTACACATGTAGTTTATGAAAATTTGGAAAATTTCATTTGGAAAATTGAACAGCTTTGTGTATTCACAGTTGACATACTTGGAAAGCAGTGTAATGCATTGGTTAAATACTTTAAAATTAGAATTCTTGGATTTGAATCTCCATTTTACACTTCTCAGCAGTGTGACTGTGGGCAAGTTACTTAAC
Source organism: Enhydra lutris kenyoni (assembly GCF_002288905.1). Taxonomy (NCBI): domain Eukaryota; kingdom Metazoa; phylum Chordata; class Mammalia; order Carnivora; family Mustelidae; genus Enhydra; species Enhydra lutris. The sequence continues at coordinate 836,653 of NW_019154168.1, read as the reverse complement.
CTCTCTTATTTTCTTGTGGATAAAAGTAGATCTTTTTTTAAATTTTTAAAAATTTTTATATTTATTATTATTTTTTATAAACATATAATGTATTTTTATCCCCAGGGGTACAGGTCTGTGAATCGCCAGGTTTACACACTTCACAGCACTCACCATAGCACATACCCTCCCCAGTGTCCACAACCTCACCCCACCCCCCAACCCCCCTCCCCGCAGCAACCCTCAGTTTGTTTTGTGAGATTAAGAGTCACTTATGGTTTGTCTCCCTCCCGATCCCATCTTGTTTCATTTATTCTTCTCCTACCCCCCTAACCCCCCATGTTGCATCTCCACTTCCTCATATCAGGGAGATCATGTGATAGTTGTCTTTCTCCGATTGACTTATTTCACTAAGCATGATACCCTCTAGTTCCATCCACGTCGTCGCAAATGGCAAGATTTCATTTCTTTTGATGGCTGCATAGTATTCCATTGTGCATATATACCACATCTTCTTTTGGATAAAAGTAGATCTTAACCTTATTTAGTTGCTGTGAAGATTAAATGAATTTATACATATAAAGTATCCAAAGCATTTAGGGTGGTGTAAGGTATATAGTAGTTGTTATTAGCAGTTTTTATTTTCATTTTGTTATATAATCTCATAGAGCTAAGATTTTATTATAATTCTTGCACAAATCTTGAATTTGAGACCATAGTTTCATGTATATCCAAAAGCTATATTGTACAGATCTTTTTAAACAGTCATGAATGTTTTATAGCATTCCATAATTACTAATAGAGCAAATATTTTATAACTGTTAAGTACTGTGCTATCATTGGAATATAATGCAGTGTTTAACATAAAGTAGGTATAAGGCATGTCCATAGTAACTAGCTACTTTTTTAAAGAAGTTAGGAGATTTCAAGTACACATAGCTGATACATTAATAAACTGAAGTTGCTTTAATAATAAAGTTAAAATTTCCTTAAATTCAAATAGATTTTAATCTTTTCTATATTCTCTTTTGTTTTAGTAGAATATTGAGATATAAGGTAAGGCAAGAAGATAGCAGTTTGACCAAGAATATTGCTGTCAGATGAGAGTGTTTCGGGAATACATCTTTTCCAATGCATTGCTTTCTCTTTGCTTATGTTGATTTTATAATCCAGGTTTATTCTGTGCTTTATTATTCTTTGTAGGTCTAGAGTCTTTTTTTTTTTTAGACTGGTTTTTTTTTTACTATTTCTTGGATTTCTAAGAAAATTTTTGTGAAACAGTATATACTATAACATTTTTGTAGTTTATTTTCAGAAAATAATATAATTCTTACTATACTTATAGATTTTAATTTCAAGTCATCAGTTTAGCTAAAATGGCAGTCATTGCAGAAACTTACATCTTTTGTCTTGCTTCCTTTTTCAGTACCAGGGTTCTGATCAAGCAGGAAAGGAGAAAGCAAAAGGTAAAGAAATTATATTTTTATTTATATTAGCCTTATAAAAACAGTGGTCTTTTGAAGTGTTTTTCAAAGGCTATTAAATGCACCTAAGTAAGTAACTGGAAGACCATCCAATCTTCTCTGTTCTTGTAGATAGCTTGATTAGCCAACTGTTTTCTCAGGCAGAGACTAAAGGTCATTGTTCATTCTTGTTGTCATTCTAGTTCCAAAATATATCCCAGTCTTTTAAGGGAAGTCTGATCACTTCTCACTACTTGTGCTATGAGTACCCTGATTCAAGTCATCATTTATTGCCTAGAGTATCATGATGGCCTTATAACCTACCTTCTACTTAAAAAATTTTTTTTCTTACATCGATTTTATTATGCAAAGTTGAACATGTATATATCTTACAACCAAGCAATATATATTCAAGAGAAATTTTTCCACATGTGTATTTTGAGACATGTACAAGCTTGTTTGGATCAGTGTTGTTAAGTAGCAAAAAAGAAAGAAGGCAAGAGAGGAAGAAGAGGGGCAAGGGTATGGGGAGGGAAGGGGACCACCCAAATGTCTATTAGTAGTAGAATGGTTAAACAAATTGTGGCATACCCAAGTAATGATATAGCAGTGAAAATGTGTCAACCACATGTAATTAATGTAGATAAATCCCAAAAATATAATATTGAACAAATAACGCAACTCACAGTTTATATAAGCAGTAAGATTCCATTTATAAAAAGTTTCAAAACAGAAAAAAATATGTTCAAAGCTCACAAAATTTAAAGAAAAACAAGGAAGTGATTATTCTAAAAGTAGGATAGTTATTTAGTGAAATGATGTCTCATTGTAAATTTAACTCATATTTTCTTGATTACTAATGAGATTATCTGACATTTTCATCCATGTTTCCTCTTTTGTGAAGTACTTTTCCAAGTATTTTTTCCATTTTTAATTTGTGTTGTCTTTTTAAATTGTCTTTATATATTTAGAATTCTTGGGTTATATGTGTAGTCTGTAGCTTTTATTTTTATTTTCTTAATGTTATTTTAAGGACTGTTCTTAATTTTAATGTAATCAAATTTATCAGTGTTTTTCTGCTTTATCTTTTTTCCTTTGTAGTGTGTTCTTCACACAGCAGTTAATATGATCTTTTAAGAGGACAAATCAGAATTTTCATTCCCCTGCTTAAAAGCTTCAATTGTTTTTCATTGCTTTTAGAATAATATCTGACTTAACCATAGCCTAGAAGGACCTGAAGGATCTACACCCTGCCTACTTCTCTGACTTTCTTACTACTTGCTCTGATCATTTTATTTTAGCTACACTGGCAGTCTCTCTGCTATTCTTCTTCTCTTTGTCTGGAATATTCTTCCTCAAGGTATTTGCATGTCTGCCTTGTCAGCATTTCGGTTTCAGCTAAAGTGTCTCCTCTTAGATTGGCTTTCTCTGATCACAGCATCTAAGTAGCTCCCCCCCTCCACTTATTTTCTTTCCAGGACCATTTTTTTTAATCTTCTTTTTCATAATCTGGTATTTTCTTATAAATTTGTTTCATCTATTTCCCTTCATTAACATATATTTATCAGAAGAGAGATTTTATTACTTTTGTTCATTTTGTATCTCCTTTGCCTAGAATTGTGTCAAGCAGTAACACAGGTATTCAATAAATAAACTATAATCTGTTCCCAGATTTTTTTTTTAGTAGTCTTAACTCTGGATCATTCTTGTGAATATTTATAAGAAAGGGAAAGACATATCCTATGGCCCTTCCCTAAAATGTTGATCTCTAGTTATGTCACTCTCCTATTCTTTGAAAATGTCATACTTTCCCTTGAATATGTCATGTCTCCCTTAAGCCACTCTTCCCCAACCCTATTTTTAATCTCTTCATACCCATTAGATGACCTTATCTTTTTATTTCAGAGGAAATAAAAGCTATCAGATGAGAATTATCTCCTATGTCTACTACCAGTTCTGTAACCTGTCTTACATCTTCACTGATATTCTCTTTCCCTTCTGTGATTGTGGAGGTAGTTTCTTTAGACAAGGGAAGGTCTCTTTATTTGCAGTCTGGATTCCATCGTTCTTAAGGACTTCACTGCATCAATTATTTCTTCTCTTTCTTGCATCCTCAACAAGTCACTGTCAGCTGGAGGCTTTCCACTGATATTCAGACATATTCAGTTTCCCCCTATTAAAACAACTAAAGCCCTCTCTGGATCCTTTCCCTTTCTTGTTCTGCCCCTTCACTGTTATGTCTCATTCACTTCTCAGTCCACTCAACAGTGTAGCTCTTGCTAATGGCAAAGTAGCAGTCATGGAAGGATAGTAAAGGGAAATTAAATTGACTCTGGCTGGAGATTAGTCTCACATAGCTGCTTTTTCTTGTCCTCTTCTCATTTTAGTTAACTTTTAATGGTACTCAGCTGTGCATATCTTTAAGGCTTTTTATATCTGTAAGATAGCACACCAGGTAGAAAAACAAGTTTTTACCTTGTCAGATTTGTTTTATCAAACTTTTAAAAAGCTTTACATTTTAGATAATTTTTAATCTTTTGATACCTAGTAATGCCTTTATAAAGTTCTATTTTAAAGGCAATATATTTACCAAAAAGATTTTAAGAGGCTGTGGAATTAAGAGTTTTTAGGCAAACTATATCATCGTGATTGATTTTAATTTATATGTAAGCATATAAAGGGGGGGTGTCAAAAATATAAAAATATCAAATCAGTTAATTGTTAAATACCATTATTGGTTTTTTATTTTTTATAATTCTGTCTAAAACCGTATGGTTGTTGTAATAACTTCTTTTTTAATTATTTTAGGAATATTTTGAAAAGAAAAGATTAAAATCAAAAATGAAATTACTGGGAGTTTCATCGCCTGTCAAAAATTCCACTCTCAGTTTAGATCTCCTTAACCTATATATGGTAAATCACATATCTTGCCAGAAGAAAACACCTGGTAAGTCTTTCTGTTAGCATTTTGTTTTGACTCAATGTGATAATAACATTCAGTTTTCTAATAAATTTATAATTTTAGAACTCAAAGGATATGGAAAGTAAAATAATTTTAAAACTTGGTTGCCTTGTTTAAATAGTTACTTTTTTAAAAGTACCTTTGTTACTTTTTGCTTAAAATCTTTTTTTTTTTTGCTTAATATATTTGTATTTTTAAGTTGTGTGTTATATAAAATTAATTTTATAAGGTATGGTCAAAGTTACTATATTGCATTCATTTTAGTTACTACATTATTCTATGTACCTAAACTTTTACCTAAGTTTAGGTAAAAGAGCGGGAATAAATGTCTTTACTATCTTAAAGTATTTAGAGAATTTGTTTGAAAACGATTTTTGCCTCAGTGATTATTTTCCTGTATCACAACTTGAATAATTTCTTAGGCATTCTTGGAATGGTGACTATAGTAGTCTAATACTTCAAAAATAAAGTTCATTTTTGACTGTACTTTGAGCCTTCAAGTGAATAGAAAGTTTAGTCAGAGTATTTTTTTTCTCAAGGGAACTTGTGTCTGATATTTAATTTTTAAAATAAGTACTAAAGTGAGAGGTTAAGAAATTAGACAGTTCTTAAAGGAGGGATAGAAATTGATCATAATTACTGTTAGTATCTCCTCTTTTCCTTTCTCTGCCATTTTTATTCCTTAATGCAGATGGCCTTTACACAAGCAAATTTAGTTATAGTTTAGACGTAAATATGTTATATATGGACTTTAAGAATAAAAGTTTTCTTGTAAATCTGTTTGATGTATTTATCTTCTTTTTCTTCACTTAGGTAATGCAATGTTAGCCACAGTCATGACGTTTTACATTAAATTCTCATATTTTATTTATCAGAGCTAAAGTTTGACCTGTTACCAACCTGTATTTCCCTTACTCCCTAGTCCCAAGGCCCTGCAACCACTTTTCTACTCCCTGTTTCTGTGAGTTTGAGTTCTTTTTTAGATTCCATGTGTAAGTGATCCCATGCTCTATTTGTTTTTCTCTAGCTTAATTCAGTTGACATAATGCCTTTAAGATCCATCCAAGCTCTCATAAATGGCAGGATTTCCTTAATGTTCATGGATGAAGAATATTTCATCATATATATATATATATATATATCACATGTTCTTTATCCCATCACCCATTGACAGACATGAGGTTGTTTGCATATCTTATATCTTGCCCATTGTGAATGATGCTGCTGTAAACATGGGACACAGGAGTACAGAAATCTCCTCTGCTTCTGCCTTCATTTCCTTTGGATATGTATAGTTAGAAGTGGGATTGCTGAATCATGTAGTTTTACTTATAATTTTTTGAGGAATATATATTATGTTCTCCATAGTTGGTCCGCCCATTGGCATTCCTATCAGCTGTGCACAAGGGTTCCCTTTTTCCACATCCTTTCTAACACTTGTATCTCTTGCGTTTTTGATGATAGTCATTCTAACAGGTGTGAGGTAATATCTAATTGTGATTTTGATTTGTATATCCCTGAAGATTTCATGTGTCTGTTGACCATTTGTATGTCTTCTTTGGAAAAGTGTCTATTCATTTCCATGCCTATTTACAAAATTAGATTGTTTATTTTTTTGCCAAGACTTGTATGAGTTCATTATATGTCTTGGAGTTTGAACGCTTATCGGATACATGTTTTGCAAATATTTTCTCCCGTTCCATAGTTTTTTTCATTTTGGTAATGATTTTCTTTGCTGTATAGAAGATTTTTAGTTTGATGTAGTTCCACATTTGTTTTTGCTTTTGTTGCCTTTGCTTTTGGTGTCAAATCCAAAAAGTCATTGTCTAGACTGATGTCAAGGAACTTACCCCTGTGTTTTCTTCTAGTTTTGTGGTTTTCGGTCTTATATTCAACTCTTTAATCCATATTGAGTTGAAGTTTGTGTATGTTGTAGGATAGGGGACCAGTTTCACTTTTTTTCATGAGACAGTCCCGTGATGGCATTTACATTTATGTATTTCCTTTCTTCCTCACTTTCTTTTCATTTATACATTCGGCATGTTTATTGAGTACCTCCGTTATTGAGTACTTCCATAAGTAGTGTACTGGATGTTGGGAATAGAATAGAAAATGCAGGGGTCAGGACACACTGTCCCCAAAATAAGGTATGTTGGCATACTAAGGATTTTAAGCAGAAGGAATTTGAGAAGCAGTATGTGCAGGAAGGATCCTCATGTGAGAAGTGTCCTCCCTACACCTGGAGGAAAGGGACATCTTTATCTCTAAGACAGAGGGACACTGAGAAGAATCTAAACAAATATGCCTTGCTATTTCCTCCAGTTGGCTACACTTAGTTTAACACTCCTTTTTGTTTGATCACATTTTCTCACTACTTTTCATTCTCCATCGAACCTAGCATAAAAATGCTCAAGTTTAACCACTTCTTTGGGTCTCCATTTCCTTATAAAGGTTTCCATTTAAAATTGATCTGCCTTTTGTTATAGAGTCCCTAGCTGAGAATTAGAAAGGTAGAAGAAAAAGATATTTTATTTTCCCTACAAAAGCATAAGTTTATTAGTAGATGGTATTAGGAGGTGGGACCTATAGGAGGTGGTTAGGTCATGATGGTGGACCCCTCATGAATGGAATTAGTGCTTTTATAAAGAGACCCCAGAGAGCTCTCTTTGCTCCTTTCACTGTGTGGACATAGGGAGAAGACAGCTCTCTATGAGCCAGGACTCAGGCTCTCACCAGACCCTGAATCTGAGAGCACTTTGATCTTGGACACTGCCTGGCTTACAGACAGAAATAAATTTCTGTTCATAAGTATGCAGTCTAAGGTATTGTGTTAGAGCAGCCTGAATGGACTAAGACACTTAGCTAAAAGGAAGGGCAGTGGTGCAGCTGGGCCTCAGAGACTGCTTGAACTGGGGACTTGAATACCACCAAAATTTTTTTTTCTCACTTTAGATACTGACTTTATTCTCTCAGATTGTCTTTTTCATTCAGGCTTGAAATGTGACCTTAAAATACTAATATTGTTCATCTCTCCTGTTTTGCCACAAGGGAAACACTGAAAGTTGTTTCTTTGGTTCTGAGTTTTTTTTACTGGAAGCATTTTACTTTGCCCTACTGGTGCCAGTTCCTAGCATTGGAATAATTATTTATAACCACAGAGATGTGATCCTATTATTGATTCACCTTGAGTCAGATGACTGCTCTTAAGTCGATTAGTTTTTCTAGAGACACGGTTTTATCAGAAGATAGGAAGTTCTCTATTAGAACCTTATAGTTGAAGCGCTTTGGTGGCTCAGGCTGGTTAAGCATCCAACTCTTGGTTTTGGCTCAGGTCATGATCTTGGGTCATGGGATCAGGCTCTACCTCGGGCTCTGTGGTCATCGCAAAGTCTGCTTCAGATTCTCTCTCCCTCTCCCTCCTGCTCTCTCTCTTGCTCTCTCTCAAATAAATACCTTTTTTTTTTTTTTTGACTCTTTTTTTTTAAATTTTATTTTTCATAAACATATAATATCTTTTTATCCCCAGGGGTACAGGTCTGTGAATCGCCAGGTTTACACACTTCACAGCACTCACCATAGCACATACCCTCCCCAATGTCCATAATCCCACCCCCCCAACCCCCCTCCCCCCATTAACCCTCAGTTTGTTTTGTGAGATTAAGAGTCACTTATGGTTTGTCTCCCTCCCAATCCCATCTTGTTTCATTTACTCTTCTCCTATCCCCTTAACCCCCCATGTTGAATCTCCTCTCCCTCATATCAGGGAGATCATATGATAGTTGTCTTTCTCCGATTGACTTATTTCGCTAAGCATGATACCCTCTAGTTCCATCCACGTCGTCGCAAATGGCAAGATTTCTTTTGATGGCTGCATAGTATTCCATTGTGTATATATACCACATCTTCTTTATCCATTCGTCTGTTGATGGACATCTAGGTTCTTTCCATACTTTGGCTATTGTAGACATTGCTGCTATAAACATTCGGGTGCACGTGCCCCTTCGGATCGCTACGTTTGTATCTTTAGGGTAAATACCCAGCAGTGCAATTGCTGGGTCATAGGGTAGTTCTATTTTCAACATTTTGAGGAACCTCCATGCTGTTTTCCAGAGTGGTTGCACCAGCTTGCATTCCCACCAACCGTGTAGGAGGGTTCCCCTTTCTCCGCATCCTCGCCAGCATCTGTCATTTCCTGACTTGTTCATTTTAGCCATTCTGACTGGTGTGAGATGGTATTTCATTGTGGTTTTGATTTGTATTTCCCTGATGCCGAGTGATGTGGAGCACTTTTTCATGTGTCTGTTGGCCATCTGGATGTCTTCTTTGCAGAAATGTCTGTTCATGTCCTCTGCCCATTTCTTGATTGGATTATTTGTTCTTTGGGTGTTGAGTTTGCTAAGTTCTTTATAGATTTTGGACACTAGCCCTTTATCCGATATGTCATTTGCAAATATCTTCTCCCATTCTGTCAGTTGTCTTTTGGTTTTGTTAACTGTTTCCTTTGCCGTGCAAAAGCTTTTGATCTTGATGAAATCCCAATAGTTCATTTTTGCCCTTGCTTCCCTTGCCTTTGGCGATGTTCCTAGGAAGATGTTGCTGCGGCTGAGGTCGAAGAGGTTGCTGCCTGTGTTCTCCTCAAGGATTTTGATGGATTCCTTTCTCACATTGAGATCCTTCATCCATTTTGAGTCTATTTTCGAGTGTGGTGTAAGGAAATGATCCAATTTCATTTTTCTGCATGTGGCTGTCCAATTTTCCCAACACCATTTGTTGAAGAGGCTGTCTTTTCCATTGGATATTCTTTCCTGCTTTGTCGAAGATTAGTGGATCATAGAGTTGAGGGTCTATTTCTGGGCTCTCTATTCTGTTCCATTGATCTATGTGTCTGTTTTTGTGCCAGTACCATGCTGTCTTGATGATGACAGCTTTGTAATAGAGCTTGAAGTCCGGAATTGTGATGCCACCAACTTTGGCTTTCTTTTTCAATATTGCTTTGGCTATTCGAGGTCTTTTCTGGTTCCATATAAATTTTAGGATTATTTGTTCCATTTCTTTGAAAAAAATGGATGGTACTTTGATAGGAATTGCATTAAATGTGTAGATTGCTTTAAGTAGCATAGACATTTTCACAATATTTATTCTTCCCATCCAGGAGCATGGAACATTTTTCCATTTCTTTGTGTCTTCCTCAATTTCTTTCATGAGTACTTTATAGTTTTCTGTGTTTAGATTCTTAGTCTCTTTGGTTAGATTTATTCCTAGGTATCTTATAGTTTTGGGTGCAATTGTAAATGGGATGGACTCCTTAATTTCTCTTTCTTCTGTCTTGTTGTTGGTGTAGAGAAATGCAACTGATTTCTGGGCATTGATTTTATATCCTGACACTTTACTGAATTCCTGTACAAGTTCTAGCAGTTTTGGAGTGGAGTCTTTTGGGTTTTCCACATATAGTATCATATCATCTGCGAAGAGTGATAGTTTGACTTCTTCTTTGCCAATTTGGATGCCTTTAATTTCCTTTTGTTGTCTGATTGCTGAGGCTAGGACTTCTAGTACTATGTTGAATAGCAGTGGTGATAATGGACATCCCTGCCGTGTTCCTGACCTTAGCGGAAAAGCTTTCAGTTTTTCTCCATTGAGAATGATATTTGCGGTGGGTTTGTCATAGATGGCTTTGATAATATTGAGGTATGTGCCCTCTATCCCTATACTTTGAAGAGTTTTGATCAGAAAGGGATGCTGTACTTTGTCAAATGCTTTTTCCGCATCTATGGAGAGTATCATATGGTTCTTGTTCTTTCTTTTATTAATGTGTTGTATCACATTGATTGATTTGCGGATGTTGAACCAACCTTGCAGCCCTGGAATAAATCCCACTTGGTCGTGGTGAATAATCCTTTTAATGTACTGTTGAATCCTATTGGCTAGTATTTTGGCGAGAATTTTTGCATCTGTGTTCATCAAGGATATTGGTCTGTAGTTCTCTTTTTTGATGGGATCCTTGTCTGGTTTTGGGATCAAGGTGATGCTGGCCTCATAAAATGAATTTAGAAGTTTTCCTTCCATTTCTATTTTTTGGAACAGTTTCAGGAGAATAGGAATTAGTTCTTCTTTAAATGTTTGGTAGAATTCCCCCAGGAAGCCAACTGGCCCTGGGCTTTTGTTTGTTTGGAGGTTTTTGATGACTGTTTCAATCTCCTTACTGGTTATGGGTCTGTTCAGGCTTTCTATTTCTTCCTGGTTCAGTTGTGGTAGTTTATATGTCTCTAGGAATGCATCCATTTCTTCCAGATTGTCAAATTTGTTGGCGTAGAGATGCTCATAGTTTGTTCTTATAATTGTCTGTATTTCTTTGGTGTTCGTTGTGATCTCTCCTCTTTCATTCATGATTTTATTTATTTGGGTCCTTTCTCTTTTCTTTTTGATGAGTCTGGCCAGGGGTTTATCGATCTTATTCTTTCAAAGAACCAGCTCCTAGTTTCGTTGATTTGTTCTGTTGTTTTTTTGGTTTCTATTTCATTGATTTCTGCTCTGATCTTTATGATTTCTCTTCTCCTGCTGGGTTTAGGGTTTCTTTCTTGTTCTTTCTCTAGCTCTTTTAGGTGTAGGGTTAGGTTGTGTACCTGAGACCTTTCTTGTTTCTTGAGAAAGGCTTGTACCGCTATATATTTTCCTCTCAGGACTGCCTTTGTTGTGTCCCACAGATTTTGAACTGTTGTGTTTTCATTATCATTTGTTTCCATGAATTTTTTCAACTCTTCTTTAATTTCCTGGTTGACCCATTCATTCTTTAGAAGGATGCTGTTTAGTCTCCATGTAATTGGGTTCTTTCCAAATTTCCTCTTGTGATTGAGTTCTAGCTTCAGAGCATTGTGGTCTGAAAATATGCAGGGAATGATTCCAATCTTTTGATAACAGTTGAGACCTGATTTAGGACCGAGAATGTGATCTATTCTGGAGAATGTTCCATGTGCACTAGAGAAGAATGTGTATTCTGTTGCTTTGGGATGAAATGTTCTGAATATATCTGTGATGTCCATCTGGTCCAGTGTGTCATTTAAGGCCTTGATTTCCTTGTTGATCTTTTGCTTGGATGATCTGTCCATTTCAGTGAGGGGAGTGTTAAAGTCCCCTACTATTATTGTATTATTGTCGATGTGTTTCTTTGATTTTGTTATTAATTGGTTTATATAGTTGGCTGCTCCCATGTTAGGGGCATAGATATTTAAAATTGTTAGATCTTCTTGTTGGACAGTTCCTTTGAGTATGATATAGTGTCCTTCCTCATCTCTTATTATAGTCTTTGGCTTAAAATCTAATTGATCTGATATAAGGATTGCCACTCCTGCTTTTTTCTGATGTCCATTAGCATGGTAAATTCTTTTCCACCCCCTCACTTTAAATCTGGAGGTGTCTTCGGGTTTAAGATGAGTTTCTTGTAGGCAACATATAGATGGGTTTTGTTTTTTTATCCATTCGGATACCCTGTGTCTTTTGATTGGGGCATTTAGCCCATTAACATTCAGGGTAAGTATTGAGAGATATGAATTTAGTGCCATTGTATTGCCTATAAGGTGACTGTTATTGTATATTGTGTCTGTTCCTTTCTGATCTACTACTTTTAGGGTCTCTCTTTGCTTAGAGGACCCCTTTCAATATTTCCTGTAGAGCTGGTTTGGTATTTGCAAATTCTTTCAGTTTTTGTTTGTCCTGGAAGCTTTTAATCTCTCCTTCTATTTTCAATAATAGCCTAGCTGGATATAGTATTCTTGGCTGCATGTTTTTCTCGTTTAGTACTCTGAATATATCGTGCCAGCTCTTTCTGGCCTGCCAGGTCTCTGTGGATAAGTCTGCTGCCAATCTAATATTTTTACCATTGTACGTTACAGACTTCTTTTCCCGGGCTGCTTTCAGGATCTTCTCTTTGTCACTAAGACTTGTAAATTTTACTATTAGGTGACGGGGTGTGGACCTATTCTTATTGATTTTGAGGGGGGTTCTCAATCTCCTGGATTTTGATGCTTGTACCCTTTGCCATATTGGGGAAATTCTCTCCAAGAATTCTCTCCAATATACCTTCTGCTCCCCTCTCTGTTTCCTCTTCTTCTGGAATCCCAATTATTCTAATGTTGTTTCGTCTTATGGTGTCACTTATCTCTCGAATTCTCCCCTCGTGGTCCAGTAGCTGTTTGTCCCTCTTTTGCTCAGCTTCTTTATTCTCTGTCATTTGGTCTTCTATATCGCTAATTCTTTCTTCTGCCTCATTTATCCTAGCAGTGAGAGCCTCCATTTTTTATTGCACCTCATTAATAGCTTTTTTGATTTCAACTTGGTTAGATTTTAGTTCTTTTATTTCTCCAGAAAGGGCTTTTATATCTCTCGAGAGGGTTTCTCTAATATCTTCCATGCCTTTTTCGAGCCCGGCTAGAACCTTGAGAATCGTCATTCTGAACTCTAGATTTGACATATTACCAATGTCTGTATTGATTAGGTCCCTAGCCTTTGGTACTCCCTCTTGTTCTTTTTTTTGTGGTGAATTTTTCCGCCTTGTCATTTTGTCCAGATAAGAGTAGATGAAGGAGCAAGTAAAATACTAAAAGGGTGGCAACAACCCCAGGAAAATATGCTTTAGCCAAATCAGAAGAGATCCCAAATCGTGAGGGGGAGAAAGGTGATAAAAAGAGGTTCAGAAAGAAGAAAAAAAGAAAAAAAGAAAAAAAAAAAGAAACAATTAAAAAAAGAAAACCAATAAAGAAAAAAATATAAAAAGGAAAAAAATATATATATATATTAGATAAACTAGTTAAAAAACGTTAAAAAAAGAAAAGGGTAAAAGTTAAAAAAATTTAGCAGAAGAAGAAAAATAAATTGAAAAAAAAAAAAATTAAATTAACTGCGAGGCTAAAGAATCATGGGGAGAAAGCCATGAGTTCCGTGCTTTGCTTTCTCCTCCTTTGGAATTACGCTGCTCTCCTTGGTATTGAAACTGCACTCCTTGGTAGGTGAACTTGGTCCTGGCTGGGCTTCTTGTTGATCTTCTCGGGGAGGGGCCTGTTGTAGTGATTCTCAAGTGTCTTTGTCCCGGGCGGAGTTGCACCGCCATTACCAGGGGCCGGGCTGAGTAATCCGCTCGGGTTTGCTTTCGGGAGCTTTTGCTCCCTGAGCGCTTTCCGTAGAGTTCCGGAGGGTGGGAATGAAGATGGCGGCCTCCCGGTCTCCGGCCCGGTGGAGCCGAGAGCCCGGGGCCCCACTCCTCAGTGCGCCCTCAGAGAACAGCACCGATTTACTCCCGTCACCCTGCCTCTGGCCGCGCTCCGAGCTGACCGAGCCTGCGACCGGTTCAAGGTAACCCCGAGCTTAGAGCTCACTCCTTGGCTCTGTCTCTGTAGCCGGCTTCCCCGTTCTAATACCTGTAAGCTCTGCGACACTCAGACACCCCCGATCCTTCTGTGACCCTGCGGGACCTGAGGCCACGTTGACCCTGCGTGTGCTTCACCCCGGTTAAGCCTCTGGAGCGATGTCCCTCAGCGGAACAGACTTTTAAAAGTCCCGATTTTGTGCTCCGTTGCTCCGCCGCTTGCCGGGAGCCGGCCCCTCCCCCCGCGGTCTATCTTCCCGTCGCTTTGGATTCACTTCTCCGCCCGTCCTACCTTTCAGAAAGTGGTTGATTTTCTGTTTCTAGAGTTGCTGTTCTTCTTCTCTTCGATATCCCGTTGGATTTGTAGGTGTTTGCAATCTTTAGATAAGCTATCTAGCTGATCTCCTGCTACCTGAAGTAGTCTCAGCCTGCTACTTCTCCGCCATCTTGACTCCTCCAAATAAATACCTTTTAAAAAAGTGCGCGCGCGCACACACACACACACACACACACACACACACCCCACCCCCCCACCCCTATGTAGTTGGTATTTGTGAAAAAGCATTACCCAGAAAAGGAGAGTAGTTAAAAAGTACTGAGCAGGGGCGCCTGGGTGGCTCAGTGGGTAAAAGCCACTGCCTTTGGCTCAGGTCATGATCCCAGGGTCCTAGGATTGAGCCCCACGTCGGGCTTCCTGCTCAGCGGGGAGCCTGCTTCCTCCTCTCTCTCTGCCTGCCTCTCTGCCTACTTGTGATCTCTGCCTGTCAAATAAATAAATAAAATCTAAAAAAAAAAAAAGTACTGAGCAGACCAAATAGTGATATCTTGTATAAGGAGAGAAAAGGCTTCTCTTTTCATAAAGTTTGAAAATCTAGTAAGAGAGAGAGAGAATTAATCGGGTATAATAAACCATAATAAGTGCTGTAATAGAGAACATACCTAGTGCTGTGGGCATGTATAACATAGCATCTGGTATAGTCTGGGGATCAAGGAAATCTTAGAGGAAGAAAATAAATAGAACTGAATGAGTATAGCACCTTTCATGAGGACTATGTAAGATAATGAAAAAGAGATGATTTGAATGATCTGTGATAGTTTTTAGTACTGTAATGACTTCTAGCATCTATAGAATATAGGTAGTTTTAGGAAGTTTCTAAGATATACACTTATTTAATGAACATTATATATCAAACATTGCTTTTAAAGATTTTATTATTTTTAATTATAATTTTTTTCATTATAGAAACTGTGAGAAAACCAATACATGTGAATATGCATAGAGACATAAAAATGCCTCTAAGAAAGCATAATTTGGAACTTCCAATGTCACCTCACTGTGTACCATCTAATCTCTGCATTGATGATATAAACAACAGGTAGGTTTTAGCAAGATTGTATATTATTTAGGTATTTAAACAGGTCATCATCAGTACTGTTTTATTCATTAGAAAATGTACAAAGGACTTTTCTTCTAGCTCTTGTTTTTGTTTGGCTGTTAACAGTATTATTAAACTATTAAGGCTTTTATCAGATGAGCTAATGTCCATAGTAAATGTTTTTATGCATAGTTTGGCTTTCCTTATCCTCACTGTGTTTCTCTAGTAATAATACAATTTTAATAAATAAAACTCTAAGTAAATGAAGCTAAATAAAACTCTAAACTCTAAATAAACTTTAAATAAAACTCTAAATAAATGATTTAGAGTTCTGTATGTTTTTGTGTAATTCTGTAAAACAGTATGAGTTTTAAATATATATATGAAAAGGTAGTCAAATTTATTGCCAGATTTTTTTAACCTTAAAATTTTCTTTTCGTTTTTATATACTGTTAAGACTAGGCAGCAAGAAAGAATTTGCCCCAGTTCAGGTGAGACTTAAAAAATTTTTTAAGTTACTTTAATAATTGTGGCATGCTACCAAATGATAGAAATTTTTTGAATATCAGGAAAAAATATTCTTTAAAAATTTTTATAGTCTTTAAAATTATTTTTAAAGTTTTTAATGTATGGAACTTATACCTTAAGTATATTTTAACTGTTTGCTTATGAGAAACACTTTGGAGTTCTGGTAATGTAGATTAGGTCTATGTGTACATAACTTTTGTTACTGATGAGCTTCAAAAGATAATTTGTTTGGGGATTCCTGCTTTGGGTTCATCTGATCATTGAGAAATTCATATCTTCTAGCTTAGTGACCATATGATTTTATATCAAATTGTGATTTTCAACAGTTATACCAATCCCAAGATTATTTTTCTTTCAGTGTACTGCAGATAATCTTTTTAGTAAATAAAAGTTTAATAAATTAGAAAATATGTAGATTGCGATAAAACCATAAAATTTTAAGATCCAATGATATTATATATATATTTTTAAAGATTTATTTATTTTAGAGAGAGAAAGAGAGCATGCACGGGGGCTGGGTGGGGCAGAGTGAGAGGGAAACTTAAGCAGACTCTCTGTTGAGTGTGGAGCCCAATACGGGGCTCAGTCTCACAAGACTGAGATCATGATCTGAGCCGAAACCAAGAGGCAGATGCTTAACTGACTGTGCCACCCAAGTGCCTCAGGTCCAGTGCTACATTATTAATTATACTTTCTTTGCTTTGAATTGCCAAAATTAAACTGCATCAGAGAATGATAATGATACTAAAATCTCTTGGAAATCTTTTTAGCTGAATTGTGGGTCAGTGAAACTCAGATTTCTCGTCATTTGGAGACATGGTGTGAAGCTTGGAGATTGAGGGGACCATAAATGAAAAGGCAGGTGGAAAGGAGCTCTTCAGTATAATTTTAGTTGATAACCTCTCTTGACTTAATAAGTCCTGTGAATTACTCATGACTTGCTTTTCCTTGGAACATTTTCTGTAATCTGTGACCTTTTTTCACTCCTATTTTTACTTTCTTTTACTCAATTTTATATATTTTATCAGATCAAATGGTTGTATCTTCTTTATAGTTGCCACAAGTCATGAACTCATATAGAATGCTTAAACCACAGTTCAACAGCATAGAAAATTGTATTTTTGCTCAACCATCTTTTTCAGCAGAATTATCTTCTAATAGGAATATTACAAAACAAAATTTCATTCTCAGAATAGCACCTAGTCCTCAGAAAGTTGCATGTGAGAAAAAGCAGAATGAGCAGGTACATTTGAATCACTAGTCTTAGCATTTTATATCATTGCATTTTTATGATATGCTCTTTTTTTCTGGTCTTGTGGACTTAAAAATATTAGTTGTGAATTTCTGTAAATAGAGCCAAATAAGGATATCAACTAAATATAATAATTCCTCTTTGGTCAAAATTTAATTGTCTCCTCTGTAGAAGATAATGAATCCAAAAACTGGAATCTTCTTTAAAAATCTTTGAAATCATCATCCTTTTGATCTCTGTCAAATAAATAAAATCTTTAAAAAATAAGATAAAATGACTAGTGAAGTTGAAAATATTTCAGTGTGTTTATATAATAGTTGATAATTGTAATCACAGTAAATAACTAGTTGGTGATGTGATGGTGGCCAGATAATCATGATATGGAAAGGGCCCTGTGAATTGCAGTATATAATCTCAGTGATGTCGTAGTAGTCTGTTAAAAAAATGAGTTGTGATCGTTTGGTTCTTTTTATGATTTGACAGATGACAACAGGTTATATGCACTTGAATTAAAACTATACAAATGTGTTTATATAGATAGAGATGTGTAGTGCTAAAATGCTGTTTAGTCATTGTATTCTCTAAAGTTAGAAATCTGAAAACATCCAGATTTTAAAATTCGGAACTATATCTGCCATAAACTATAAAAAGTAGTCATTTTATTAGACTATATAGAGTTTAAAAAATAAATAATAAGTTATGACTATTATGCTAATATATAATGGTAGTGGGGGAAATGGTTATTATATAAACTTGATGTCTTATTAATGGGAATATTCAGTTTTGAATTTATCCCATTTTTAGCATGCATTGGTTTTATGCCGTATTTATATATTTGTCATTTATAATGAATTTATAATTTATAAATTTAAAATTTTATAAGTTACAGTTACATGTGATACATTGTATATATGATATTAATGATAAGATTCAGTTTTATGGAAGTATTAAAGTATGTTTTCTCTTTTCCAGAGAAGAGAAAGTATTATATTCCAGTGATAGATGTTAGCCTTATTAATTTAAGGACCCATTAACTTTGGAATGATGAAATGAAAAACATTTATTCAGTTTGTATTTTACAAGACTAAAATTTGCATTGTAGATAGGTTATAGGATAGAGAATGTAACTCTCTGTAATCTCTACTTAAATAATCTCCTATTTTTAGGCTGCAGGTTAGTGACTATCTTCAGAGGGGTAAATAATATTTATTATTTTTAAAGATTATATTTATTTTGTCAGAGCGAGCAAGCACAAGCTGGGTGAGCATTAGGCTGAGGGAGAAGCAGGCTCCCTGCTAAGCAGGGAGCTCAGTGCAGGACTGGATCCCAGTACTACGGGATCATGACCTGAGCCAAACACATAACCAACTGAACCACAGAGGAGTCCCAACAGAAGAGAAAATTAAAAAGAGAGGCTAATGTTCCTGTCCAAGGTGTAGTGGCAAATTGTTAAGTTTTAGAAAAGTGTTTAATTGCTTATTTGGAGAGATTTCAAGAAAAGTAAGAATTAAAATGAAACTATAAAATACAAAAGAAAATGGGTTGAAACAACAGGTTAGAAGAAGAAATGGGCTGGGACTCACTGATCCCTAGAGAAGTAGTGCTGAGCCTACATAAAGTATTCTTTCCTCTTTTGGTTTGTTTGTGTGTCTCTCACTTCATGGGATGACTTCGTCTCTGTACCTCTGTCATTGTTCCTGAGGTTGAGATAATGAGGTGTATTACCAGACTTTATTTTTAGCTCTCCCTGACTTTGGACTCCCCCTTTTATTTCCTAAGACTCTCAGTATCTCTTTTTGTCTTCTTTTTATCCAACTTTGTGTCAAAGATTGTTTTTGGACTTCTCATTTCTGTTTCATGGCTAATAAATATAATATGCTATAGATGTAAATTATTATTGCTGGATAGATTAGTGTCAGACCACTATAATATCTTTATGTGGTACCTTCTACATTAAAAAATGGATTACCTCATCTCTTTTCTACAAGTCGCCATATGTTCACCATTTTGCACTCAGTGGTATTGATATTCAGAAAGATTAAAGGAGCATTCTAAAATTACTCAGTAAATGGAGAAAATGGAGATAAATACAGCTGTTTTTTGGGGAAAAATAATTTTCTTTCAGAAAATTTGCTTGAAATTCTGGTGTCCCATATATATATATACATATACATATGTATATATATGTATGTATAATTTAGAATATATTTAGAATATATTCATTAATTATAATCAATATATTTAAATATATTTATTAATTATATTTTAATTTTGTTTAATTATATTTGTAATATATTAATTATAATGAATAATATTAATATTTTTTAACCTCTGAGGAAATGGTTAGCTCATCATCATATCAATTGGTATATTGACAATCATTTAAATACTGGTACTGGTATTGCTTTCACTGTTAGCACAATGTTTGTTTTGTTTTCATTAAGGACACAGTTTCTTTCAAACTAGAAAATTCATTTTTTTTGCATATAGGTGTCCTCTTAGATGACATTTTATGGTAAGTAATTTAAATTGTATACATGTGTATACATTTACCATTCTGGCAGGTTCTTCTTTCTCTTTTCAGCTCAGTAAAGTTAATTATTCTAATTCCTTGGTTTCCAAATTAAGTGAAAATCAAGATGCTCTTAGTCCACCACATAAAATAGCACAGTTTGGGTCATTATTCAAAAGATTAAACAGGTAAGCAAAGATTTTCGAAGATTTTTTTTTATTCGTTTATTTATTGATGAGAGAGAGAGCGTGAGAGAGAGGGAGTGGCAGGCAAAGGCTCTCTGCTGAGCAAGGAGCTTCTTTTAATTTTAATTTTTTTAAAATTTTTTATAAACATATAATGTATTTTTATCCCCAGGGGTACCGGTCTGTGAATCGCCAGGTTTACACACTTCACAGCACTAGGAGCTTTTTTTTTTTAATTTTAAATTTTTTAAATTTCTTTTCAGTGTGCCAGAATTCATTGTTTATGCACCACACCCAGTGTTCCATGCAATACGTGCCCTCCATAATACCCACTACCAGGCTCTCCCAACTTCCCACCCCGACCCCTTCAAAACCCTCAGATTGTTTTTCAGAGTCCATAGTGTCTCATGGTTCATCTCCCCCTCCAATTTCCCTCAAATCCCTTCTCCTCTCCGTCTCCCCATGTCCTCCATGTTATTTCTTATGCTCCACAAATAAGTGAAACCATATGATAATTGACTCTGCTTGACTTATTTCACTCAGCATAATCTCTTCCAGTCCCGTCCATGTTGCTACAAAAGTTGGGTATTCATCCTTTCTGATGGAGGCATAATACTCCATAGTGTATATGGACCACATCTTCCTTATCCATTCATCCATCGAAGGGCACCTTGGTTCTTTCCACAGTTTGGCGACCGTGGCCATTGCTGCTATGAACATTGGGGTACAGATGGCCCTTCTTTTCACTACATCTGTATCTTTGGGGTAAATACCCAGTAGTGCAATTGCAGGGTCATAGGGAAGCTCTATTTTTAATTTCTTAAGGAATCTCCACACTGTTCTCCAAAGTGGCTGCACCAACTTGCATTCCCACCAACAGTGTAAAAGGGTTCCCCCTTCTCCACATCCTCTTCAACACTTGTTGTTTCCTGTCTTGTTAATTTTGGCCATTCTAACTGGTGTAAGGTGGTATCTCACTATGGTTTTGATTTGAATCTCCCTGATGGCTAGTGATGATGAACATTTTTTCATGTGTCTGATAGCCATTTGTATGTCTTCATTGGAAGTGTCTGTTCATGTCTTCTGCCCATTTTTTGACATGATTATTTGTTTTGTGTGTGTTGAGTTTGAGAAGTTCTTTATAGCTCCTGGATATCAGCCTTTTGTCTGTACTGTCATTTGCCAATATCTTCTCCCATTCCGTGGGAGCAAGGAGCTTGATGCAGGTCTCCATTGGAGGACCCTGGGATCATGACCTGAGCTGAAGGCAGATGCTTCACTTACTGAGCCACTTAGGTGTCCCAAGCAAAGATTTTTGAAGGAAATAAAGAAGCTGAGCAGGGAGACATATGTGGGACTCCAGGATCATGACCTGAGCCAAAGGCTGTTGCTTTACCATCTGAGCCACCCAAGTGCCCCTGGACAAATATTTTTTAGAAATGTAGACAAACTTAATACTTCTAGAAAACAAATATTAGAAGTTAAATGTAGTATTTAATTAAAATAGTTTTAAGTAATTATTTTCTAATGCACATATCTACTTTTCATTTATTTAAACATATTAATTTTTCTTATTTATGGTAGTTGGTAAGTGACCGCTTTTATTTTCTAGTTGTATATAAATCCTGGTTCATGGTTTTAAAATCTGTTAAACTTGTAAAACCAGTTTGAATTACTCCTAGTAGTCATGGTGAGAAACCTTGACTCTGTAATCCTATCCCAGTCTTCCTTTGTTTCAGTATATGACACTACTATTCACTTGCAGTCTTCCTCATTTTAGTAAATGACGCTACTATTCACTCAGCAACTGACACCAAAATAGAAGTCCTGGATTTGCTTATTTTCCGTCCAACTCCCACTATCCATTTCACCAACAAAGTTTTGACAGTTCTGTATTCTAATAAGCTTTAAATTTACCTACTCACATTTTCACCTCTATAGGTTCTATCCCAGGCTAAGCCACTACTGCCTCTCGCCTGGAGAATTGTAACATTTCAATTTGTTTTCTCTTTTCCTTTTCTGTTTTCACATTTTTTTTTTTACAGTTCTATTAATGTGTAATCAACATGGAACAAACTGAATTTATCTAAAATGTGTGCTTTAATAAGTTTTGACCTTTGTCAAATATAATGAAAATATTCACCATCACCAGTAGTTTCTTTGGTTATCTTTGTAATATCTTCCTCTGGCCATTTCACAACCTTTATTCTTATCCCAAGGCATCTGCTTATCTGCTTTCTGTCACTGTTGATTAGTCTATTTTCTAGAGTCTTATGTAAGTGACAGATAATTATCTTCCCTGCAGAAATGGGGAGTCACAACTCAAAATATACAGACTTCCAGTTATAAGACAAATTTTGGGGATCTAGTATACAACATAGTGACTATAATTAATAATACTACATTACATATTTGAAGTTTGTTAATATAGTATCTCTTAAGTAGACTTACCACATATACTTGCAAAGGTTATGTGAGGTGATGAATATGCTAGTTAGCTTGATTGTAATCACTTCACAAATTACACTTATATGAAATCATCATGTTGAACACCTTAAATATATACAACTTATTTGTATTTATTTTTATTGGTCAGTTTTATCTCAGTAAAGCTGATTGAGGGGAGGTGTGGGTGGGGAGGTGGGGAGAGGTGGGGAGGATCATTTCAAACATACTGGAAGGTTTTCTCACACTCCTCCAAGTCTATAGCTCCCATCAGTAATCACCATTCTGACCCCTGTCACTATATATTAATCAATTCTGTCTTGGAACTTCATTTAAATAGAATTATATAGTGATATTCTTTTGGTATGGAGATTCATTCATGCTGTTGCTTGCTATTCCATGGATTAGTGCTTAATTCTTTTTCATTTCTGTATGTTATTCCACTGTATATTATATAATATTTTATTTTTTTAAAGTATAGTAGACATACAGTGTTTCATTAGTTGCAGGTGTACATACAGTATTCTATTTTTTTTTTAAGAGGGGGGAAGCAGGCTCCCCACTGAGCAGAGAGCCCGATGTGGGGCTCGATCCCAGGACCCTGAGATCATGACCTGAGCTGAAGGCAGAGGCTTAACCCACTGAGCCACCCAGGCGCCCCCAGTATTCTATTCTTAATGGACATCTGGGATAGTTCAAATTTGGGACTATTTTGAAGGAAGCTGTTGTGACATTCAAAAAAAATTAACAGGAGAAATACTTCGTGCTCATGGATTGGAAGAATCACTAATTTTAAGATGGAAATTTTCCCCAAATTTCTGCCATTCCCTAGCTCCTGGCAGTTCTCTCCTTGCTTCTTGGAATGTCACTTTTTAGAGTCCACATATAGGTGAGGTCATACGGTACTCATCTTTCTATGTCAGACTTATTTCACTTAGCATAATGTCATCCATATAGTCACAAATGGCATGATTTCCCTCTTTTTTATGGCTGAATAATATTCCATTGTATTTAATTTTCTTTAACTTTTCTTAATGTAATGTTATTGTACTTTTACTAAATAAGCCTTGTGCTTCTTTGGCTGAATTTATTCCTACTTATTTTATTCTCTTTATGCTGGCGTGAAGGGTATTTATTATTAATTTCATTTTTGGATTGTTCATTGCTAAAATACAGGAATATAATTAAGTTTTTACATTAATCTTATCTCCTGTGACCTTGCTTATGATTTCTAGTGGTTTTATGGATTCTTTAGGTTTTTTTTTTTTAAACCATACTGGATTATGTTGTCCATAAATGCAAGTATTTTTACCTCTCTTTTTTCAGTCAGGATGCCTTTTACTTCTTTTTCTTGACTACTGCAGTAACTAGAACCTCTGGCACAGTGTTGCATAGCAAGCAGGCAGGCAAGAGTGGGCATGCTTGCATTGTCCTTAGTCTTAAAGAAAAAGCATTTCACTATTATGTTAGCCGTAGGTTTTTTGTAGTTGTCCTTTTTCAGGTTTAGGAAATTCCCTTCTATTCCTAGTTCTTTTAAAGTTTGTATCATGGATTTTTGTCAAACATTCTTTCTGTGTCTCTTGAGATTATCATGTAGTTTTTTCCACCTTTATTCTATTAATACATTGTATATTACTTTATTTTCAAATATTAAACCACTTTGGGTTCCTGGGATAAAAGCTGCTTGGTCATGGTATATAATCCTCTTCATATATTGTAGGATTTGGTTTGTTACTATTTTTTTGGTGATTTTTATGTCTCTATTCATGAAAATTGGTGTGAATATTTTTTTTTTTTTGTTAGTGTCTTTGGTGCCAAAGTAATACTAACATTATAGAATAAGCTGGAAATTGTGTCCTCCTCCATTTAATGGAAGAATTAGTGGAGAATTGGTATGATTCTTTCTTTAAGTGTTTTTGCATCTGAGCTTTTCTTCCTGTGAAGACTTTCAACTACTAATTGTTATAATGCCTGGCCACCTTTTCTAATTTCTTGAGTCAGTTGTAGTAATGTATGTTTTTCTAGGAATTTATCCATTATCCATCTAAGTTGTGAGATTTGTTCGTATAAACTTGTTTATGGTATTTCCTTGAAAACCTTTTAATTTCTGTAAAGTCACTGTTGTTGTCCCTGCTGAGCAGGGAGCCTGATGCGGTACTCCATCTCCGCATTCTGGGATCATGAGCCAGAGGCAGATAGAGGACTGAGCCACCCAGGCATTCCTGATGTCCCTTCTTTAATTCTAGATCTGTGTCTTTTCTCCTTTTTTTCTTGGTCAGTATAGCTAAAGATTTGCTAATTTTATTGATATTTTTAAAGAACTAAGTTTTGTATTTCATCAATTTTCTCTGTTTTTCTGTTTTCCATTCCATTGATTTCTGCCTTAATGTTTATAATTTCCTTCTTCTGCTTGCTTTGGGTTTTGTTGCCCCCCCCCTTTTTGGGGTAGATTCTTAAAGTGTAACTGTAACTTATTTGATACTTTCTTTTTGTTTAGTATAGGCATTTAAGACTATAAATTTCCTTCTACCAATGCTTAGAGGCCAGCCAGTGATTACTTGGAGGTTGTGTTTAAACATCTTGAGCCAATAAGACTTCTTCCTATGTGCAGGACCTCACATTCAGCCAGGGATGAGTATAGATACTTGAGGTCCTCTCCTGAGTGTGTATACAGACTTAAACATGTGGGCAGCCTTTCAGACCACTGAGGTGTCTTGCAGTTTATTAGAGCTCATTATGCCTGTTTGTTCCCTGGATCTCTTTGTGAAATTTCTGGATGTTTCTTTGCTTGCTCCAAATATTGGAGCCCGTTAGTTGCAGTGTTGGGCTTTCCTGATGGTTTGCCACCAAGGTAATGATTATTTTTGACAAATTCCTGGGCATGGGGCTCCCTTGTCTTTTAGACTACTGAACCTTGGTAGTACCAGTCATGGAGTAGGAGTGGAAGGAAGGTAGCTTCCTGAAGCTAAAATTCCACAGACTCCCACTGTTTTTGCTAAGGTTTAGTAGTTTTTCTTGAAGTACTGCTTTTCTGTTTATTGCATGGCTTTGTTACTCTACAGATTCTGAAATGATTGTTTTTGCAAGTGTTATCTGGTACTGTCATTACTTTTGGTGGGGGCAGGATTTATTTGCCAGACTTTCACATGTCATTCCAGAAGTCCGCCCCACACTGATTCATTTTTTAAATGTTAAATGAGCCTTGTATTCTGGAGATAAACCCCACTTGGTTACAATGTGCTATCCTTGTTATGCATTCTTTGGTTTGATGTGCTAAAATTTTGTTAGGAATTTTTGCATTAATCTTTACGAGGGATATTATTTTCTATGTTTCTTTTGATATCTTCATCTGGTTTGCTATTAGCCTAATATTGATATCATAGAGTGAGTAGGGAGTATTCCTTCCTGTGTAATTTTCTGAAAGAGTTAATGTAGAATTGGTACCATTCCTTTCTTAAATGTCTGATAGAGTTCATCAATGAAGCCACTTGGTATGGAGTCTTTTGGTAGGAAGGTTTTGTTTTTTTTTTAAAGCTTTTTATTTGTTTATTTGACAGACAGAGATCACAAGTAGGCAGAGAGGCAGGCAGAGAGAGAGGAAGGGAAGCAGGCTTCCCACTGAGCAGAGAGCCCGATGCAGATGCGGGGTTCGATCCCAGGATTCTGGGATCATGACCTGAGCTGAAGGCAGAGGCTTTAATCCACTGAGCCACCCAGGGGCCTCAGGAAGTTTTTTTTGTTTTGTGTTACTATAATTTCCAAATGAGGTACAGGGTAGTCAGATTATTATTTTTTTTTTTTTTTTGAGTGAGCTTTGGTAGTTTGTCATACAAAGAGTGCATCTATTTTATCTATGTTGTAGAATTTTGACTTAAAGTTATCCATAATATTCTCTTACTATGTATTTAAAATTTTTAACACTTACAGTGATGTCATTCTCTCATTACTAATATGAGTAAGTTGTGTCTTCTCCCTTCTTTTTCCTGGTCATTGTTTTAAATTTAAAACTGATTGGCCTATAACATTATACTATTTTCAGGTATAAATTATAATTAAATCTTTGTATATGTTGTAAAATGATCACAATAAGTTTAGTTACCATTTGTCACCATACAAAGTTATAATTTTTTTTGTAATGAGAATGTTTAAGATTTATTCTTAGTAACTTTCAAGTATGCAGTGCAATATTATTGACGCTAATCACCATTCTATACATTCCCACCACTTACTTTATAATTGGAATTTTTTTTTTTAACCTCTTGATTCACTTGACCCACACCCCAACTTAACTCCACTCTGGCAAATACCAGCTTATCTTTTGTATTCATGAGTTTTGTTTTATTTGCTTGTTTTATTTTTTAGATTCTCTATATAGGTAAACTATATGGTATTTTTCTTGCCCTGTGTGGCTTATTTCACTTAGCATAATACCTTCAAGCTCCATCCATTTTGTCACAAATGGCAAGATTTCATTCTCTTTATTTTTTAAACCCTCTTTTTTTTTTTTTTTTTTTTTTTTTAATGTATTCATTGGATACAGAGACAGAGGCAAAAGGAGAGGAGAAGTAGACTCCTTGCTGAGCTGGGAGCCAGATGCAGGGCTTGGTCCCAGGACCTGGAGATCGTGACCTGAGCCAAAAGGCAGACACTTAACCTTTTGAGCCACGTAGACACCCCCTTTTTTAACTTTCTTAATCAACATTTATGAGCAAAATAAGAAGTAGAAGAAACCATGAGTGATTCCCTGGAGTTTGTCCTGAGGCTAAATATCTTTTTTTTTTTTTTTCGATTTATTTAAATCTAGTTAGCCAACATATAGTACATCATTGGTTTTTGATGTAGTGTTCAGTGATTCATTAGTTGTGTATAACACCCAGTGCTCATCAGATCACATGCCCTCCTTAATGCCCATCACCTAATTACACTTTCATTCCACTCCCCTTCCTTCCGCAACCCTCAGTTTGTTTCCTAGAGTTAAGAGTCTCATGGTTTGTCTCCCTCTTTGATTTCTTCCCATTCAGTTTTCCCTCCCTTCCCATATGGTCCTCTGCGCTATTCCTTACATTCCACAGATGAGTGAAACCATATGATAATTGTTTTTCTCTGATTGACTTATTATTTTTTTTTTTTAAGATTTATTTGACAGAGCAAGAGAGCACAAGCAGGGGGGGACAGTGGGGAGGGAGATAGGGAGAAGCAGACTCTCCGCTGAGCAGGGAGCCTGATGTGGGGCTCAATCCCAGTACCCTGGGATCCTGACCCGAGCCAAAGACAGATGCCCAACCATCTGAGCCACCCAGGCGTTCCCTGATTGACTTATTTCACTTAGCATAATCTCCTCCAGTTCCATCCATGTCAGTGCAAATGGTAGGTATTCATCCTTTCTGATAGCTGAGGAATACTCCATTGTATAAACGAACCACATTATCTTTATCCATTCATCTGTTGAAGGACATCTTGGCGTGGACACTGAACATTGCTGCTGTGAACAATGGGGTGCATATGCCCCTTCTTTTTTACTATCTGTAGTAAAAAAGAGTAGTGCAATTGCTCAGTTGTAGGGTAGCTCTATTTTTAATGTCCTAAGGAACCTCCATACTATTTTCCAGAGTGGCTGCACCAGTTTGCCTTCTCACCAAGAGTGTAGAAGTATTCCCTTTTCTCCACATCCTCGTCAACAACTGTTGTTTCCTGTCTTGTTAGTTTTAGCCATTCTGATTGATGTGAGGTGGTATCTCATTGTGGTTTTGATTTGTATTTCCCTGATGGCAAGTGATGTGGAGCATTTTTTCATGTGTCTATTAGCCATTTGTATATCTTCTTTAGAGAAGTGTCCGTTCATATCTTCTGCCCATTTTTTAATCGGATTATTTGTTTTTTTGGGTGTTGAGTTTGATAACTTCTTTATAGATCTTGGATACTAGCCCTTTATCGGTTATGTCATTTGCAGATATCTTCTCTGATTCAGTAGGTTGCCTTTTAGTTTTGTTGGCTGTTTCTTTTACTTTGCAGAAGCTTTTTATCTTGGGGCACCTGGGTGGCTCAGTCCTTAAGGGACTGTCTTCAGCTCTGGTCATGATCCCAGGGTCCCGGGATTGAGCCCTACTTTTCCCTCTCCCACTCCCCTGCTTGTGTTTCCTCTCTCACTGTGTCTCTCTGTCAAATAAATAAAATCTTTAAAAGATTTTATATAATAAATATATACAAATACATATAAAAAATAAAAATCTTTTTAAAAAAAGCAGCTTTTTATCTTGATGAAGTTCCAGTAGTTCATTTTTGCTTTTGATTCCCTTGCCTTTAGGGATGTGTCTTGCAAAATGTTGCTGTGGCCAGGTCCAAGAGGTTACTGCCTGTGTTCTCCTCAAGGATTTTGATGGATTCCTGTCTCACATTGAGGTTGTTAATCCATTCTGAGTTTATTTTTGTGTGTGGTATAAGGAAATGATCCAGTTTCATTCTTCGGCATGTGGAGTCCAATTTTCCTAGCACCATTTATTGAAGAGACTATCTTTTTTGGATATTCCTACCTCTTTGTGAGAGATTTATTGACCATAGAGTTGAGGGTCCATTTCTGGGCTCTCTAATCTGTTCCACTGACCTTTGTGTGTGTTTCTGTGTCAGTTCCATACTGTCTTGATGATCACAGCTTTATAATATAGCTTAAAGTCAGGAATTGTGATTTCCCCAGCTTTGGTTTTCTTTTTCAACAATCCCCTGGCTATTTGGGGTCTTTTCTGGTTCCATACAAATTTTAGGATTGTTTGTTCTAGCTCTGAAAAATGTGGTTGGTATTTTGATAAAGGATTTTATTGAATGTGTAGATTTCTGGGTGGCACAGGCATTTTAACAATGTTTATTCTAATCCATGAATGTGGAATATTTTTCTGTCTTTTTGTGACTTCCTCAATTTCTTTTTTAAGTGTTCTGTAGTTTCTAGAGTACAGATCCTTTACCTCTTTGGTTGGGTTTATTCTTAGGTATCTTATGGTTTTTAGTGCAATTGTAAATGGGATCAATTCCTTAATTTCTCTTTCTTTAGTCACATTGTTAGTGCATAGAAATGCAACAGATTTCTGTGTATTGATTTTGTATCCTGCCATGTTGCTGAATTGCTATATGAGTTCTAGCAATTTTGGGGTGGTGTCTTTTGGGTTTTCTACATAAAATACCATGTCATCTGTGATGAGCGAGAGAGCTTGACTTTCTTTGCCAATTTGAATGCCTTTTATTTCTTTTTGTTGTCTGATTTTTGAGGCTAGGACTTCTAGTACTATGTTGAACAGTAGTGGTGAGAGTGGGGATCCCTGTCATGATCCTGATCTTAAGGGAAAAGCTCTCAGTTTTTCCCCTTTGAGAACGATACTCGCTATGGGCTTTTCATAGATGGCTTTTACCATATTGAGGTGTGTTCCCTCCATCCATATACTTTGAAGACTTTTAATCAAGGAAAGATGCTGTATTTTGTCAAATGCTTTTTCTGCATCAATTTAGAGGATCATACGGTCCCTGTCTTTTCTTTTATTAATGTGATCTGTCATGTTGATTGATTTGCAGATGTTGAACCATCTTGCATTCCCAGAATAAATCCACCTGGTGGTGGTGAATAATCCTTTTAACGTACCGTTGGATCCTGTTGGCTAGTGTCTTGGTGAGTATTTTGGCATCCATTTTCATCAGGGATATTAGTCTGTAATTTTCCTTTTTGATGGGGTCTTTGATTTTGGGATCAAGCTAATGCTGGCTTGAGTTTGGAATAGAATGAGTTTAGAAGTTTTGCTTACATTTCTATTTTTTGAAACATCTTCAGTAGAATGCATTATTTCTTCTTTATATGTTTGGTAGAATTCTCCTGGGAAGCCATCTGGCCCTGGATTCTTGTTTTTTGGGGAGGTTTTTTGACAGCTGCTTCAATTTCCTTGCTGGTCACTGGTCTGTTCAGATTTTCTGTCTTTTTCTGGTTCAGTTTTAGTAGTTCATAAATTTCCGGGAATGCATCTGTTTCTTCAGATTTGGCCTAATTTATTGGCTTATCATTGCTCATTATATGTTCTTAAAATTGCCTCTCTTTCCTTGGTGTTGGTCTTGAATCCCTTTTCATTCATGGTTTTATTAATTTGAGTCCTTTCTCTTTTCTTTTGGATAAGTCTTGCCAAAGGTTTATTGATTTTATTAATTCTTTCAAAGAACCAGCTTACAGTTTCATTCTCCTATTCTTCTGGTTTC
Source organism: Enhydra lutris kenyoni (assembly GCF_002288905.1). NCBI lineage: Eukaryota > Metazoa > Chordata > Mammalia > Carnivora > Mustelidae > Enhydra > Enhydra lutris. The sequence goes on along the minus strand of NW_019154168.1, from coordinate 806,367 downwards.
TATTTCACTGATTTCGGCTCTCATCTTTATTATTTCTCTTCTCCTCTGGGTTTAGGCTTTATTTTCTGTTTTTCTTGGTTTTTTTTTTTTTTCCCTCCTCCAGGTCCTTTAGGTGTAAGGTTAGCTTTGTATATTTGGGATTTTTCTAATTTTTGAGAGAGGCTATGTGCTTCCCTCTTAGAATTGCCTTTGCTGTGTCCCAGAAGTTTTGAACCAATGTGTTTTCATTCTCATTAGTTCCATGAATTTTTTCAGTTCTTTTTTATTTCTCAGTTGACCCATTCATTCTTTTTTTTTTTTTTTTTTAAAGATATTGTTTATTTATTTGTCAGAGAGAGAGAGAGAGAGCAAGCACAGGCAGACAGAGTGGCAGGCAGAGGCAGAGGGAGAAGCAGGCTCCCTGCCGAGCAAGGAGCCCGATGCGGGACTCGATCCCAGGACACTGGGATCATGACCTGAGCCGAAGGCAGCTGCTTAACCAACTGAGCCACCCAGGCGTCCCGACCCCATTCATTCTTTAACGGGATGTTCTTTAACCTCCCAAGTGTTTGTTTCTTCTGAATTTCCTCTTGTGATTGAGTTCCAGTTTCAAAGCATTGTGGTCTGAATATATGCAGGAAATAATCTCAGTCTTTTGGTATCAGTTGAGACCTATTTGTGACCCAGTATGTGATCTATTCTAGAGAAAGTTCCATGTGCATTTAAAAAGAATGAATTTTCTCTTGTTTTGGGATCGAATGTTCCGTATATATTTGTGAAGTCCATCTGGTCCAGTATGACATTCAAAGCTCTTGTTTCTTTGTTGGTCTTCTGCTTAGATGATCTGTCCATTGCTGTAAATGGGGTGTTGAAATCTCCTACTAGTAATGTAATATTACCAAATATGTTTCTTTACTTTGGTTATTAATTGGTTTATATAATTGGTTACTCCCATGCTGGGGCATATTTACAATTGTTAGATCTTATTGTTGGATAGATTCTCGAAGCCTTTCTTCATGGGCTCTGAGTTGTGTTTCTCTTTTGCTCAGCTTTCTTCCTTTGCCTTATTGACCCTAGCTGTTAGAGCATCCAGTTTAGATTGCATCTCATTCATAGCATTTTTAAGTTTGGCCTAATTAGATCTCATTTCTGCCCTGGAGATTCTGTACTGTCACATATGCTTTCCTCAAGCCTCGCTCTTAACTTCATAATTGCTTTCCTGATTTCCATCTCTGATATCCTACTTATATCTGTATTGATTATCTCTGTAGCAGAGAACATTTCCTCTGGTTTTTTCTTTTGTTGTGAGTTCCTCCTTCTCGTCATTTTGCCCAGAGAAGGATGGGTAAGCTAATGAGCAGAGTCCAAAATATCAAAAATGACCCAAGCAAAACACACCCTAGACAGATATGAAGCAGACAGAAACCACAACAGAAAAAGCAAACAAAACCAAAAGAAACAAAACAAACAAACAAAAAAAATGGGGGGAGGGGAAGAGACTGTAATCTCGCAGGGTGGACAAAACAGGGTGATCCACTTGTTCCTGATTGAATATTGGTCTGTGTGTTAGAAGACACTGCATCTCAAAATTGCAAAGAAAGCAAAGCTTATATATCATATATATGTATGTGTGTGTATATATATATATATATATATATATATATATATATAAAATTTTAAATATATAAATTATAAATATAAAAACATAAATATTAAATATATTTAAAAATAAAATTGAGTAGAGTGAAAAAAGAATAAAGTAAAACATAAATCTATGAAATGTAGATATAAAAAAAGTTAAAAAGCAACTTAAAACTGTAAATTGGTAAAATAAGAATCTAGTTGAAATGGGAAAAAGGTTTAAAAAAAAAAAGGAATGGAAAATTTTAGACTGAAAGATAAACGAGTTGTGAGGAAACATCTGGCGCTCAATGTACTGTTTTCTCCTAGCGCTAGAGTTTTACAGTTTTGTGGAATCCATAGAGTTGTAGTCCACCTGTTCTTCCAGTCTGTCTCTTTTGGGGGCAGGCCTGTTGTGCTGTTTCTCACGTATCTTTTCCTGGGCCAAGTTGTACTGCCCCTTGTCAGGGAGATGGGCTCAATGTAAGCTGGTCATGTATGTGGCTTTTGTTGTCTGGAGGCTTTCTTCCCTCTTTAGAGGATCAGAGCAAAAGTGGCCATGCTGGATCTTCAGCCTAGATCCTAGTCCCCCCTTCAGTAAACCCTCTGGGTCAAACAGTCTCCGCTTCTGTGAGTGCCATACTCTGCAGACTCCTGTGGTGTGGGCCAACTGCAGTCCTCCTTGGGGGGAATCCCAGGGAACCGTCAGTGCCAGCGCTCTTTTTGTATTTGACTCTGTGAATGGTTGTGGGATTGTGTGTGCCCCCTGCTCCACTACTCACAGGTCATGACTGGGTGTCACCCTGCTGTCCTTTCCAGGGCCCTGATAGCTTTTGCCCATTTGTGGGTGTAGCCGTTTCACCCCTCCCAGGGGATGGTAAATGGCCCGTACCTTCCAGTCCTTTTTGGGGTGCTCAGACAAAGAGTTGCTTCCCAACTGGCTGAGCTTGCAGTTTATGGAGACTGGAGCTGAGAGTTCCTCCTGGCCTCTCTGACCATAACCAGTTTCCTTGTTCCCCTGCTTGGGCACTGTACTGGTTCAGGCACCCTCGTTGATTTTGTGTCTCCTGGGATTCTGAGACCACAATGACCCACCTAGAATTCTGCCCTTGTCATCCCCCAAACCCCTTTCAGAAAGGGATGTCTCTCCCTGGATCAGATTTCTAAGGGTTCTGATTTTGCAGTCCAGTGGTATATCACTTTCTAGTAGCCAGATTATGGAGGCTCCCTCCTTCCTCCATTTATCTTCTGATAGTTCCCTGCAGATTCACGACTCCCCACATCCTACCTTTCAAAAAGCAGTCACTTTTCTGCTTCTAGAGTTCCAGGTATATTTTCTTATATCTCAGGCTGATCTTGTGGGTGTTCAGAATGGTTTGATATATATCCAACTAAATTCAAGGGACCAGATGAAATGAGGTCCCCTACTCTTCTGCCATCTTTCCTCCTCTCATTCTTTTTTACATTTAGTAGTATTCATTACACACACACACACACACACACACACACACACACACACAGACACACACACCTTCTTTATACATTTATTTATTGTTATGGATACTTACGTTGTTTCCATATCTTGGCTATTATTAATAATGCTTCAGTGAACATTGGAGTGCATATATCTTTTTTTTTTTTTTTTAGTGCATATATCTTTTTACTCCCCCCCCCCCGGTCATTATGATATAGAGACTCACCAATTTTATTTATCTTCTCACAGAATAATCTTTTAGTTTCACATATTTATTTTCTGTTTTTTACTTCATTGAATTCTGCTATTTCCTTTTGCTTATTCCTTTGGATTTAATTTAGTTTTTTTTCTATTGTCTTAGGAGAAAGCTGTGGTCATTGATTCGAAGTCATTTTTCTTTTCTAATATATGTGTTGTCATGCTATAAAATGTCTATGAACTGCATCCTCCTACAGATTTTGATGTTTTAATTTTCATTCAGTTGAAAGTCTTCCTAATTTTTCTTCTGATTTCTTTTTCAATCCATGAGTTATTTAGAAATTTGCTGTTTGGTTCCTAGAAATCCTAAGACATTCCTGTATCTTTCTAAATTAATACCTTTGTGGATAGGAAATATCCTTTGTATGATTTGAATCCTTTCAAATTTGTTGTGACTTGTGTTATGGTCAAGTAATGGTTTACATTTAATGTGATAATTGATATGGTTGGGTTTAAGTCTGTTCTCTTGTTTTCTAAAAAATTTTTTAAAAAGATACTTATTAGAGCAAGAGACAATGGGTGTGAGCATGGGATCGGTGGTTGGGGGGGTGGGTGCAGGGAGAGGGAGAAGCAGATTCTCCACTGAGCAGGGAGCCTGATGCAGGACTCAGTCCCAGGCCCCTGAGATCATGACCTGAGCTGAAGACAGACGCTTAACTGACTAAGCCAACTTGGTGCCCCTAAATCTGTTCTCTGGTTTTTATTTGTCCCATGTAATGTTTCCTTTTCCTCTTATCTGCCTTTATTTTGTTTGAGTGTTTTTTGTGTCTTAATTTACCTCTTTTGTTAGTTTATTATCTCTGTTTTTTCAGTGGTTGCTTTAGTTTATAGTGTGTGTGTGTGTATGTATATATATATATATACATATATATATATATATATATATATTTAAGATTTTATTTATTTATTTGACAGAGAGAGATCACAAGTAGGCAGAGGCAGGCAGAGAGAGAGGAAGGGAAGCAGGCTCCCTGCTGAGCAGAGAGCCCGATGTGGGACTCGATCCCAGGACCCTGAGATCATGACCTGAGCTGAAGGCAGCGGCCTAACCCACTGAGCCACCCAGGCGCCCTATAGTATATATTTTAATTTATCACAGTCTATCTTCAAGTTATACAACTTTACGTTTTAGTATAATAACATAATAGTATGCTTTCGTTTTTCCATTCTGGCCTTTGTTTTATATTCATATATTTTATTTATATATATGTTACAGATCCAGTAAAATATTATTGCTTTTTAAAAGAGTTATAAAAGACATTTTTTATATTCAAGCACAAATTTACCATTTTTGGTGGTCTTGACTTTGTGTAGATCTAGAATTTCATTTGGTGATGTTTTCCTTCAATTCTGAAGACTTCAACATTTCTTCTAGTATGGGTCTACCAGTGATTAATTTTTTTCTCTTTTGTATACTTGTCTGTGATGTACTCTTTTTGAAGTTATCTTTTGACTTGCACTGTTTCTAACTAGAAATTTGCTGTCATTTTTATCTTAATATCTGTATATACAATATATAGTTTTTCTGTTTTTAAGATTTTTCTATCATGGATTCTCTGTCATGTACTTTCTACCATGGATTTTTATCCATTGATTAGAATGTTCATTTTCTTTGCCCTTCCTGTGTTTAGGCTGTGTTGAGCTTCTTAAATCTGTGGACTTACTGTTTTTATCAAATTTGGAAACAGATCAGCCATTAATTTTAAAAATATTTTTTCTGATTTCTTTTTCCTCGTTGGGGACTCAAATTACATTAATTTAGTCCAATTGAAGTTGTGTCCCAGTTTACTGATGCTTTGTTTATATATTTTCAGTATTTTTTCTCTGTTTCACCTTATGTAGATTATATTGCTGTATCTCTAGAATCAGTAGTTGTATCTTCTTTGATGTCTTATCTACTCATAAATCTGTTCAGTATACTTTTCATCTCTGTAAGCTTGATTTAACTTTTATTTATATCTCCCATGCATTTATTTTAACATGCTCAGTCTTTATCTTCTTGAGTATAGGCACAATAACTTTTTTTTGATGTCTTTGTCTACAAATACTAGCATTTTGTCATTTCTTGGTCTGTTTCTAATTGATTTTTCTTCTCATTATGGGTTGTACTTTCTGCTTCTTTGTATTCCTGGTAATTTTATTTGGATTCTGTAAATTCTGAATTTCATGTTTTTGGTTGTCTGGAGATGTTTGTATCCCTATAAATTATCCTAAGCTTTATTCTGGATACAGTTTAGTTATTTGGAAATACTATGATCTTACTGAGGTTTGCTTTAAATTTTGTTAGGCAGGACCACATATGCCTTTAGCCTATACTTAATTTTGCCCTCTGCTGAGGCAGTACCCTTCTGAATACTCTGTGATTCCTTTTGAATTATGAGGTTTTTCCACTCTGGTTGATGCAAACACAAAGTTTTCCCAGGTATGTGAGTTCCTGGACTTAATCCATCTTATCCTGTTAGATACTTTATTCTCCTCCCCACCTCCAGCCTTGGGTATTATTTTTTCATATGCATGTGCTGATCAATACTTAGCTGAAGATTTGAGAACTCTCCCTAGATCTCCAGAATGCTCTCTCCTTGAAGCACTCTCCTAAGGATACTCTGCCCTGTGAACTCTATCCTCTGTATTCTTTCTGAACCCCCAGCTCTGTTTTCTCAACAAAGGGAATCTGTGAGCTCTGACTGGTATGTCCATTTATATTCTGTGGTTTGTATACCTTCTGTAGGCAGTAAGCTGGGAGCAGTCATGAGGTTCACCTCAATTGCTTTCTTTCTTTCTCAAGAATCATTATCCTTTTCTACTTGATGATCCATATATGAAAACTTTTTTTTTTTTTAAGATTTTATTTACTTATTTGACAGAGATCGCAAGAAGGCAGAGAGGCAGGGGGAGAGAGAGGAGGAAGCAGGCTCCCTGCAGAGCAGAGAGCCCGATGCAGGGCTCCATCCCAGGACCCTGGGATCATGACCTGAGCTGAAGGCAGAGGCTTTAACCCACTGAGCCACCCAGGCGCCCCCATATATGGAAACTTTTATCTCATATATTTTGTCCAGTTTTTTAAATGCACCAATCAGGAGGGTAAGTCTAGTTCCTCTTGCTTCATTTTAGCCAGTTGAAAGTTTGAAACTTACATTCACCTGGCAGTTAAACTGATATTTTTCAAGGCAAAAAGCAAGTCGGTTTTACTTTTGTATTTAGAACCTTTCAGTGTTTCTTATTGTTCTTTTAAAAAATGAAGCTCTATTCATATGACCAAGTAATTCCACTACTGGGTGTTCAAGAAAATTAAAACACTAATTCAAAAAGATGTATGCACCCCTTTGTTTATTGCAGCATTATTTACAATGGCTTAATTATGGCAACAACCCAAGTGTCCATCCATAGTGGATAAAGGAGATACACACACAGACACACACACAGACACACACACACACACACACACACACACACACACAGTGGAATATTACTCAGCCATAAAAAATAAAAACTAATGAACAAAGAAAAAAGAGACAAAAAACCAGACACTTAAATTTAGAAAACAAACTGGTGATTACCAGAGGGGAAGTGGGTGGGGAGGGTCAGTAAAATAGGTAAAGGGGATTAAGAGCACATTTACCAAGTTAAGCACTGAGTAATGTATAGAATTATTGCATCATTATATTGTATACCTGAAATTAATGTAGCACTGTATATTAATTATACTTGAATTAGAAATACTAAGTTCTGTGTAATTTGGGGCCATTTCCTTCACTGATTCTATTCAGTCTTTTTTTTTTTAAGATTTAATTTATTTGAGAGAATGATAAGAGAGCCCAAGCTGGGGGAGGGGCAGAGGGAGAAGTGGACTTCCCACTGAGCAGGGAACCCAACTTGGGACTCCATCCCAGGACTCTGAGATCATGACCTGAACCAGAGGCAGACGCTTAACCTACTTGAGCCACCCAGACACCCCTGTTCTTTTCTTTTTGTTTCTCAAATATGTGGCATATTTTGCACTTGTGCTTATTACTCTGTCCCCTTGGAGTAGGTTTACTCCTTTCTTCACATGTTTAACCATTCTGGGTCTTTTACTTATTTATCACTTCCTTACTAGGGGCTTTTCCAACCACACCATCTGATACAGGACTTCTAACACAAGTTATTCCATCATATGATCTTGTAGCATCTATAAAGGCACTGTAACTATCTTTTTTATTTATTTCTGTATTTCTTTTATCCTTTGTACTTATTAATAGTTAATTATTATTTTCCTTAACTAGAATATAAGCTGTATTATCTCCCTACCACATAATAGGCATACATTAAATATCTGTTTAATATATATAGATAAGTCTGTCTTTACATTTTTTTAAAATTTAGAGTAATAAAAATTTCTCTGGTGTTAATGTTGTATATTATTGCATGCTTTATGTTATGCCTTTTGGTATAATATAATGCATTATATTGCCCAAAACCCCAGTGAGACCTATGTTGATTAATAGTGTAGGATTGTGATCTGTGAACATTTGTGGGTAAAACATCTCTCCTTAACAGCAAATTGAATTCTTTTATTTCTCGGTTCACAACACATGGCATAGTGTCTGGAAGACAACAAGTATACCTGCTTGTTAGGTGTTTAAAAATAACTTAAAAAATAAAATTGGAACTCAGTCAGAGTTTTAGTGGCCTATATTTCTTTTCTAAATTTCTTGGTACCTCCAATCTCTGGAACAATCCAACCCCAAGTGAATTTAAAAAAAAAATTTTTTTTTTAAATTTATTTATTTGACAGACAGAGATCACAAATAGGCAGAGAAGCAGACAGAGAGAGAGGAGGAAGCAGGCTCCCCGCTGAGCAGAGAGCCCGATACGGGGCTCGATCCCAGGACCCCGGGATCATGACCTGAGCCGAAGGCAGAGGCTTTAACCCACTGAGCCACCCAGGCGCCCCCCAAGTGAATTTTTTGATCGTCAGTGACAACAAATTTTGAAATATCTTGATTTCTAATTATGTCCTTTGATACTTTGATTTGATACAAGTTGGACATAAAGTAGAATTATGATTTTTGCATTAGAAAGGAACTTAAAATTTATCTAGTCTAACCTTTTCATCTAATTTATATTTTGGCTTTATTGTTTATATATGCATTTGTATCTACTTTTCTGCCTTGGGAACTTCAGAGTTGTTAGGTTGAGAAGAATCTATTATAATATTCTCATGACTATTTGATTTATGTTTAACAGGGTAATTTTACTCTGCACAGTCTTTAAATATCTTTATCTGGTTAAATGAAGCAGAAGTATACATAGTAATTGTTTAGGTTATTCACTAGATCTTATTATAGACGATAAGACAAACTGGGTTTTTTTGTTAATATAACAGTAAATTGAACCTATGCTAATTTTCATTTTGAAATACTGAATTAAGTGTAGATTATTTTTATACTCACTAACGTACTAGAATAGTACATTAGACAAATTCTGACACAAAGCAAAATTGTTTATCTAAATTAAAAAAAATTAAAACATAGTGTAGGTAAGTATTAGCAGTTACTCAGTATGTTCTCTAAGAATTTAGTTGTTTTGAAATGAAAATGCTATATATTTTTCTTGCTAAATATGTTTTTACTTATCTCAAAGTCCAGACAATAGGAATTTCCTTACTGGAAGACCTGTTGTGGTTATGGATGAAGAATGTGGAAGCATGAATGAACGAAGACAGTCAGAATTCCTTACTGAAAAACAATCGGTACAGCATATTTGGGGAGAAAATAGAAGAGAGGTTTCAAATTTTCTTGCAGGTGTGAACCAGCCAACAGCCAGCCTTAAATCAGAGAATTGTAACTCTTTTATTCATGAAAATGTCATCAATTTATTAAACATAGATCAACAGAGGATAAAGGAAACGTTTGACAAGTGTGGTGATGACAGTATGGGAGATATTTGTGCAATCACAAGTTATAATAAAAATGATTCAACTGATAGATACATTAGAAGTATTTTTTCAGATCCAGAGTTGACTGTTAGTAATTCTACTTTGAATAAAACAAGTTGTCCAGAAAAGTGTCAGCCATACAAGAGGTATCAAGAAGAGTACCATAATAATGAAAGAAATACTCTTAGTGCATCTTTTGAAAACAATTGTTATGCACCCAGCTCTGAAAAAAAAGGTGAGTGTTATACATGGAAAACATAATCCATTGGGATTTTTTGTTTTCAGTGTGTGTGTGTGTGTGTGTGTGTGTGTGTGTGTGTGTGTGTAAATAGGAAGTTAAAAATAGAATGACATTCTTTTATAAGACTTTTTGGATCAGTAATGTTCTTCTATGTAGTTTGTAAGCTTCAAATTAAAAAACAAATAGTCTCTGTTAAGGTTTTAAATTCAATGCATACTTTTATTTTTAAAGGAAAATTTAAATGTGATTACCAAGAGAAGACACCACAGAAGGGAAGTCAGAAATATCCAGTGAATCATATGTAAGTTTTTAGGTAAATCTGGGGAATACAAATCAGGATCTAGGATAGTGCATGTTGAATGTTTGAATTGATGAAAAGTCAGTAGGCATATTGCTTTCTGGAATTGGATAGACTAGCCTCAGGGAAGGCTTCTCAGCTGTCAGAATCTTGGTAATATCAACTCATTTGAGAGGATGGTGCTCATATTTGCTCTTGCAAAAATATCTGGAATCTTAGTATTAATTAGGTTTGAGAAAACTCACTCATGTGTTCAAGAAACTTATATACTCACCAGAATGTAGTTTATTAATTTACAGTAAGGCAGAGTTGAGTCACATAATATAGGAATGCTTACTTGCAGGGTAAGCATATTTTCTAACTTTTGGCTCAGCCTTTCTTGGGAAGGTTGATTGGTTAGTATAGAATCAGAACAAGAGAGTGATAGAATTCAACGGTAATGGCTTAAGCATATTAACATTTTATGGGACTGTTATTTATAGGCAATTAAACAAAATTTCTGGTTTCAGAATAGCCCAAACTTTCTTGGTAATAATTGTCAGATTTAGTCAGATCTTGGTAACTAAAAATTATGAATATATTTTTATTTTGAAAATACTTTCTTATGGAAATATTTAAAATATCTATTTATAAAAAGAGCATATAGTTGCTATTTTTATGGGATTGATACAACAAATTATTTAAAATGTAGAGTCATACCTTATTTAATAAAATCAATAAATTAGCTGCTTTGTTGTCAAATCCCCAAATATTCAGAAACTTGTGAATGAAAAACAGCATGGTAGGCCTTGAATTTTAAAATGTACTTTATGAAAGTGATTTAGAACACAATTTCCAAGTCTGGCTGCAGGTCTACATCACTTGAGGGAGGTGACTTTTTTAAAAAATGCCACATTTGATCCACACGTAATAAATAAGCTCTTTAGGTTGGAGCTTATGAATTGTTTTTCAAAAAAACTTCTCTTATAATTCTGACCTGAAGCCAACTTTGGAAACCATAATTTAGAGTAATAATTTTCAATAGGAAATAAAGCACACTTTAAAAGCATCTAATTTATGATCCTTAGGGGTAATATGTCTTTGGAAGAATTGTGTTCTAAGCAGTCATGGGACTTTGGATTTGGTGAGGTAAAGTACATCTTCCATTATCTTTCCAGTTAAGTCAATTGTTGTTATGTCATATTTTATTATTGGCAGTTTACTTTGTTTTAAAGTTAGTTTTTATCAAAAAATTTCCTCTGAGATTAATACTTTTTTTTTTTTATTCTGGGGAAATTCTAGCTTGGATTTAGAAATAAAATTAACACCTTTGCGAACCTGTAATATGCTTTAAGACAAACCAATCCAGATTTTTAAAAATTTTTAAATTTTTTTATTAACATATAATGTATTATTAGCCCCAGGGGTACAGGTTTGTGAATCACCAGGTTTATACACTTCACAGTACTCACCACAGCACATACCTTCCCTAATGTCCATAACCCCACCACTCTCTCCTTCCCCCCCTCCCCCTGGCAACTCTGTTTGTTTTGTGAGTCAATCTAGATATTTTAAAAATTCTTTTTGTAAGTCCTATAAAATTTCTTCCAAGATGAAAGCATTTAGGTTTCAGTGTGCTATGGTCAACATTGTTATATGTTTAAGAATACTGAAAGAGCTATAAACATTGGTTATGTAAGTTATAACTGCTGCTCATAATAAGGGTGCGTGATTGTTAGAACAGTCCAGGTTTTGTGCCAAGAGCTTTATGTACTTCATTCCTAACCTATAAGAGCCTGATTCTGAAAGATCTTCAGTGCAAAAGAGACTCTAATTTACAGAGATGAAATGACTTGTTCAAGCTAACATACTCAAAGATTCAGACTCTTAATATTTTTTTAAATTTTATTATTTTATAATTTATTTTAGAGCGAGAGAGAGAGCAGAGGGAGGTACAGAGGTAGAGGGACAAGCAGACTCCCCACTGATCAGGAAGCCCAATGCAGGGCTTGAGCCCAAGATTCTGAGCAGAAATCAAGAGTCTGATGCTCAACGGACTGAGCCACCCAGGCGCTGCTTCAGAGTCTTATTTGATACTATATTTTCTACTACACTGTTTTCTATTTTTGTCTTCAATAAATATGCATTGACAGCATATTATGAATGCATTTAATATAATTTAATGAGTGTCTTTTATACGATAGGTGGACACTGTGGCCACAGTGGTAAAATAACAAAAGTTTTTGTTCTTCTGATACTTAGATTCTATTATGCACAAGATGATGAAAGGTACAGAGATAAAAGGACATGGAACCTATCTTTCAGAAGTTATAGTCTAGTAGCTATACTGAAAAAAAAAACCTAGTGCATTTAGATACAGTTGCTCCAATTGGGGTTTTTACAAAAGGCAGTTAAAACTTAGTAGACACTTCTAAGTTTTCTTTTAGGAGTTTATGGTTTCCGTTCTTAGATTTGGGTCTTTAATCCATTTTGAATTCATTTTTATGTATGGTAGAAAAATGGTCTGTTTTTATTTTTTTGCACGTAGCGGTCCAGTTTTCCAAATATCATTTTTTGGAAAGACTCTTCCCCATTCTATATTCTTACCTGCTTTGTTGTAGGTTAATTGACATATAGATGTGGGTTTATTTCTGTGGCTTTCTATACTGTTCCATTGATCTATGTGTCTGGTTTTGTGCCAGCACCATAGTGTTTTGATTACGGTAGCTTTGTAGTCTATCTGGAAATCTGGGATTGTGATACCTTCAGTTTTGTTCTTCTCAGCCTTAGCAACATGCTTATGGCTGTGTTTCCTCAGGCAAGGGAAACAAAAGTGAAAATGAACTAAAATACACCAAAATAAAAGGCTTTTGCACAGCAAAGGAAATCACCAACAAAATTAAAGGGCAACCTACTTAGCAGGAGAAAATATTTATAAATTATATATATCCAGTAAGACGTGAATGCCCCAAATGTATAAAGAACTGATACAACTCAGCCCCAAGCAAGCAAATAATCTGGTTAAAAAATGAACAGAAGACCCGGATGGACATTTTTCCAATGAAGACAAACAGATGAAAAAAAAAACCCACATGAAAACAAACACATAAAAAAATCCTCAATGTCACTAATCATCAGGGAAATGCAAATCAGAACCACAATGAGATAGTACTTCATACCAGTCAGAATGGCCAGTATACAAAAGACAAGAAATAACAAGTATTGAGGAGGATGTGGAGGATTAATTTCAATTTTTTATATTGGAAATACATTCTCTATCTTTTCTTGAACAATATTTGCAAAACTTCTGGTTATCTGCCCTTGATTCCTCAACTGCAGAAATTTAAAAGTTGCCTATGAGAGTTCCTGCCCTTCAGTTTTAGCTATTGAAAGATTAACTTGAATTACAAACTTATATTCTTTGATTTACTCAGTACTTGGGATTCTTCTGGTGCCCAAGGTCGACTTTTTACTGCTTTCTAGAGAATGTAGTTTCATAAAATACAAATCAAATTCATCCAAATAGTCATTTAGCTGTCTGTTTGGTTTACTCACACATTCTGTCATGTGCTCTGAGCAAAATACAGCCAAAATTGAAAAGGCTGCTGTTTATAATTAAGGATAGGGGCCTCTAAATGACTCCTTTTTGGTATGCTTGTGAAAAGGTCAGGCACCAGCATGTTGGTAGGAATAAAAATTGGTGCAACCACTATGGAAATTAGTATTGAACTTAATAAAGTAAAAATAGAAATATCGTACAATCCAATAATTCCATTACTGGGTATTTACCCCCCAAAAACAGAAATATGGGGCACCTGGGTGGCTCAGTCAGTTAAGCAGCTGTCTTCGGCTCAGGTCATGATCCTGGGGTCCTGGGATCGAGCCCCACATAGGGCTCCCTGTACAGTGGGGAGCCTGCTTCTCCCTCTGCCTATGCCCCTACTCATGCTCTCTTTCTCATTCATTCTATCAAATAAATAAATCTAAAAACAAAATTTCTTAAAAACAGAAATACTAATTTGAAAAGGTATATGCATCCCAATCTTTACTGCAACATTATATGCAGTGGCCAAGATATGGAAGGAACCCAAATGCTCAGTTGATGAATGAATAAGAAATTGTGGTATGTGTATGTATATATGTGTGAGTATGCACACACACACACACACACGCACACACACACAAACAGTAGAGTGTTACTCAGCCATAAAAAAGAATGAGATCTTGCCATTTGTGACAATATGGATGCACCTAGAGAGTATTGTGGCAAATAAAATAAATCAGAGGAAAACAAATACCATATGATTTCACTTATATGTGGAATGTAAAAAATAAAATGAATGAGCAAACAATAAACCAAGACAGAGAACAAACTAAATACAGAGAACAATACAGAGAACAGTTAAATACAGAGAACAAACTGGTGGTTGCCAGAGGGAAGGTTGGTGGGGCATGGGCAAAATAGGTGAAGAGGATTATAAAATAAATAAGATATAAAATAAGTCATGGAAATGGAAAGTATAGCTTAGGAACTATTGCCAGTAATATTGTAATAATGTATGATAGCAGATGGTAACTGTAGTTATAGTGAGCATTGAGTAATGTGTAGAATGATTAAATCAGTATGTTGTATACCCAAAGCTAATATAAACTTTTATGTCAATTCAATAATAAATAATAAAAGACAGTTTTAAGTTTCATGGGCACTCAGGAAGATGTGATAGAGGAGAAAACTTGATCTGGTTGTCAGTAAGTTAACCAAATGGGCAAACTGCCATCATCCTTTGAAGAAAGAGCAATATAGATATAAACTAAGAGGTGAAGGAATATAGCTTCTTTTAGAAACTGTAAGTAATTTGTTTCATTCTACTTACTGTTATTGCTACTACTGTTGCATAAATTATAAGGGGTTGAGGGACAGCAAGAGATAATTCTGGACGTTATAAAGGACCAGGTCATAAAAGACCTTGTATGACATATAATTGTTTAATTTCCTATCATCAGAGCCACTAAAAAAATTTTAGCAGAGGAATATGATAACATCAGGGTATTAAAAAGTTGAGGAGTGGCATTGAGGATGGAAACAGGGAAGAGCTATCACAAAGATTTAGAAGTTCTAGATTTGAAATAACTTGATGATTAGTTAAGTGAGAAGGAAAAAAATTAAAGACCTGTATTTATGATTTAGGTAAATGAGTAGTTGCTGGGATGATGCCGTTCACCAAGATTGAAAATATGAGAGATGGTTGCAGAAAAGGTTAACTCTCCACCAAATTTTATGTGCTCTCTTTTATAGAATAGAGCTGTTATTTTGAAAGGAACACTTTTCCAAATCATCCATTCATCTAAATTTGGCCATATGGCTCAATAATAGAACGTTATCAGATGTGATGTGCATTGTTTCCACGTACCACAAAAAGTGGAGATTCCTTCTCTGTGGTATCCTTCTTGTGAGGGCTAGATGGTAGTGAAGCCCTAAGGAATGTTTGCATCCGTAAGATAGGAGGGACTGAATCTAAATCACTAGATGGAAGAAGATTACCTACTGACTAGGAAAACTCATTTTAGATTATTTACCTGAGAAAGAAATAATTGTTTAAGCATTATACATTTTGTGATTTATTTTTGTTACCTAGCATTTCTTAAATTCAGAATGAGAGATTTCTAAGAGAATATCAGTTAAGTTTTGACACGTTGAGGTTAATTGAAGTCTTCTGAAAAATCTGTGATATATGAAGATGTGTCATAGCCATTTATATAGAGAGAGCCTGAAGTCAGAAGAGGCTTTTAGTATTCAGTAAATAGATGGTAATTGAGTACATTTGTGTCTACATATGTGATTTCCAGGATAAAATGTATAGGCTAAGAGCAAAGAGTCCTGAGAAGCCACAACATTTAAAGTTGGAGGACACTCAGTAGAAGAGAAGCCAGAAAAAGAGACAGAATGAATTGTTAGATTTGATGAATTCTACTAGAAGAATGGTACAAAAGAAAAATAGATTTTCAAGGAGGGGAATATGGTCAGTAATATCAGATGCTGTCCTATTACTCCTAGAACTTCTATATATAATATAATATAGATACAATAATAATAATAATAATAATAATAATATAGATATATTCTCTCAAAGAAGGAATTGTCAGCAGGTTAGAAAACTGAAAAAACAAACTCTGAGTACATTTATGGCAGCTTGAATGTGGCTAGAGCAAATCAGAGAAGAAAATAAGCCCATGGTGGAGCATGAAGGGAATCTGATGCTATGAGAATTTCTTCGCGTAGACCAGGCATAGGGTTTTTAATTTGTGCTATAGTGGAACGCTGGCTAAAATCCTAAATTCTGCAAGAGCTACGAAGACGGAAGTCAGAACTGGAAAGAAAGAAGAGGTACGAGCAGAAGAAAAGTAGGGTTTGCCCACTGGCTGGGTAAAATCAGAACAGGTAATTCCTACTGAGGCAGAATTAATGAAGAACAGAAGCACACAGAGAAAACAAACAAAAATCCATCTCTGATGGCAGATAGTGGGGAATGGAAAGTGTAGGGGTGGTCCAAGATCTTTTTATTGGATTTGGAAGGGAATATGAAAGAACATGTCTTGGAGGAGTATAATAATTATTTTTATTAAGATTTAATTATATATAACAATTTATTGCTTTCAGGTGTACAACAGAATGATTGATATATGTATAAACTGTGAAATAATCACCAGAATAGGTCTAGTTAACATCCATTACCATACAATAGTTAAAAATGTGTTTTTCTTGTGATGAGAACTTTTAAGATCTACTCTCTTAGGAAGTTTCAAATATATAATAGTGATTTACTAATTTTAGTCACCATGCTGTACATTACATCCTAGGAGTTATAACTAGAAGTTTGTATTTTTTGACAACCTATACTCCACCTCTAGAAAACCACCTATCTGTTCTTTGAATCTATGAGTTTGTATTTAATTTTAATTTTTTTAGGTTACACATGTAAGTGAGATCATATGGTATTTGTTTTTCTTTGTCTAACTTAATTTCATGTAGCATAATGCCCTCAAGTTCCATTCGTGTTGCTGCAAATGGCAGGGTTTCCTTCTTTAATATAGCTGAATAATATTCCATTGCATGTGTATACCACATCTTCTTTATACATTTTCCCATCTAAGGACACTTAGTTCATTTCCATGTCTTAGCTATAGTAAATAATGGCAATGAACAAGGGAGTGAGAATAATCACTTTGAGTTACTGTCTTCATTTCCTTTGGAAAAATTACTGGAAGTGGATTCTTTGGATCATATGGTAGTTCTGTTTTTAATTTTTGAGGATACTCTACACTGTTTTCTATAATGGCTGACCAATTTGCATTCCCACCAGCAATACACAAGGGTTTCCTTTTCTCCACGTCCTTGCCAATACTTGTTACTTCTTGTCTTTATGGTATTAGCCATTTGAACAAGTGTGGGGTGCTGTCTCATTGGGGTTTTATTGAGTTGCATTTTCTTGATGATTCATGATATTGAGCACCTTTTCATTTACCTGTTGACCATCTGTATGTCTTCTTTGGGTAAAAGTCTGTTCAGTTCCTCTGCCAACTGTTTAATTGTTGGTATTTTGCTTTGAATTATAGGAATTCTTTACATATTTTGGATTTTAAACTATTATCAGATAAATGGTTTACAAATATTTATTCCCATTCTGTAGTTGCCTTTTCATTGTGTTGATTGTTTCCTTTGCTGTGCAGAGGTTTTTTAGTTTAATGTAGTCTCACTTGTTTAGTTTTACTTCAGTTGCATTTGTTTTTGGTGTCAAATCCACAAAATCATTCTGAAAGGTCAATGTCAAGGTGCTTTACCCCTTGTATTTTCTTCTAGCAGCTCTATGATTTCGGGTCTTATGTTCAAGTCTTTATTCCATTTTAAGTTAATTTTTGTGTATGTGTAAGATAGTGGCCCACTTTCATTATTTTGCATATAGCTAACCAGTTTTCCTAGCACCATTTATTGAAGAGACTATCCTTCCTTACTGTACAATTTTGGCTCCTTTGTTGTAAATTAATTGGCCATTATGTGTGTATTTTCTTCTTGGCTTTCTATTATGTTTCATTGGTCTTTGCTTGCTTTTATGTTAGTACCATACTGTTTTGATTACCGTAGTTTTGTTTTTTTTTTTTTTTAAGATTTTTTATTTGAGAGAGAGAGCAAGGACAAACAGGGGGGAGAGGTAGAGGGAGAAGCAGACTCTCCTGCTGAGCAGGAAACTTAGTGAGAGGCTCGATCCTAGGACCCCGAGATCATGACCTGACCTGAAGGCAGATGCTTAACCTGCTGAGCCAGCCAGGCGCCCCAGATTATTGTAGCTTTCTAACGTTGTTTGAAATTAAGGATTGTGAAGCTTCTCACTTTGTTCTTTTTCAAGATTGCCTTGGCTATTCAGGGTCTTTTATGGTACCGTACAAGCTTTAGGATTACTTGTTCTTATTTCTGTGAAAAATATCATTGGAATTTTGATAAGGGTTGTCTTGGAACTGCTCTGGGTAGTGTGGACATTTTAACAAGATAAATTCTTCCAATTTATGAGCACAGATTATCTTTCCAGTTATTTGTGTCTTCAGTGTCTTTCATCAGTGTCTTACAGTTTTCTGTTTACAGATCTTTTACCTCTTTGGTTAGATTTATTCCTAGGTATTTTATCCTTTTTGATGCAATTGTAAATGGGATTGTTTCCTTAATTTCTCTGATAGCTCATTATTAGTGTATAGAAATGCAGCTGATTTTGTGTATTGATTATGTAACCTGCAACTTTACTGAATTTATTTATTATATCTAACAGTTTTTTGGTGGAATGTTTAGGGTGTTCTACATATAGTAACATGATATCTGCAAATGAAGGTAATTTTAATTGTTCCTTTCTTTTTTGGAAGCCTTTTTTTTTTCTCTTCCCTTGCCTGCTTACTCTAACTAGGACTTCTAGTATCATGTTGAATGAAAGTGGCCAGAGTAGACATCCTTGTGTTATTCCTGATCTTAGAGGAAAAACTTCGAGCATTTTACTCTTTTTTTTTTTTTTTAAATTTTGTTTATTTATTTGTCAGAGAGAGAGAGAGAGCAAGCACAGGCAGACAGAGTGGCAGGCAGAGGCAGAGGGAGAAGCAGGCTCCCTGCCGAGCAAGGAGCCCGATGCGGGACTCGATCCCAGGATGCTGGGATCATGACCTGAGCCGAAGGCAGCTGCTTAACCAACTGAGCCACCCAGGCGTCCCGAGCATTTTACTCTTAATAGTGTGATGTTAGCTATAGGCTGAACATATATGTCTTTTATTCTGTCAAGGTATATTCCCTCTATCTCTTTTGTTGCAAGTTTTAATCATGAATGGATGTTGAATTTTGTCAAATGCTTTTCTGCATTTTTTGAGATGATCATATGATTCTTATCCTTGTAAAGGATTATAAAGACAGTGTTGAACTGTCTTTACAATCCTAGAATAAATCCCACTTAATCATGGTGTATAATCCTTTTAATGTATTGTTAAATATGATTTGCTAGTATTTTCAAGATTTTTGAATCTATGTTCATTAAGGATATTATCCTATAATTTCTTTTCTTATAATGTCCTTTTCTGGTTTTTGTATCAAGATAATGCTGTCTTCATAAAATGAGTTTGGAAGTGTTCCTTTCTCTATTTTTTGGAAGAGTTTTAGAGAAGGATTGATGGTAATTCTTTTTAAAATGTTTGGTAGTTTGATAGAATTCACCAGGAAGCCATTAGTTCTGGACTTTTGCTTATGGGGAAGTTTTTGATTACTAATTCAATCTCTTTACTAGTAATTGGTATATTCATATTTTCAGTTTCTTAATGAATCAGTCTTGGTAGTTTGATTTACTGATTTCTTCTAGGTCATTCAGTTTGTTGGTTTATCATTGTTCTTAGTAGTTTCTTATGATCTGTTTTTCTGTTATCAGTTATAAGATCTCTTTGATTTCTGATTTTGAATTCTCTTTTTACCCTTTAGAGTATAGCTAATAGTTTGTAAATTTTTTTTTATCTTTTCAGACTACCAGCTCTTAGTTTCATTAATCTTTTCTATTATCTTTTTAGTTTCTGTCTTGTTTATTTCCACTCTGATCTTTGTTATTTACTTTCTTCTAACTGTAGGTTCAGTTGATTAGTTTCTTGAGGTACAAAGTTAGGTTGTTTGAGATCTTTCTTGTTTCTTAATATAGGTGCTTATTACTACAGACTTCCCATTTAGAACTGTTTTTGCTGCATTCCAGAGTTATTTCCATTTTTTATTTGTGTCAAGATACTTAAAAATATTTTTTGATCATTTTTTTCAGCCATTGGTTGTTTAAGAACATGTTGTATAATTTTCATATGCTAATCAATTTTCCAGTTTCCCTCTTGTAATTTTTATTTTCATATCATTATGGTTTGAAAACATGGCTTATGTGATTTTAGTCTTCTTAAATTTATTGACTTGTTTTTTGGCCTAAAATATAATATATCATGGAAAATATTCAATATGTGCTTGAAAAGAATGTATATGCTATTGCTTTTGAATGAAATGTTCTGTATATATCTGTTTAGTACATCTGGTTTAAAGTGTTATTGAAGGCCAATGTTTCCTTATTGATTTTCTGTCTGGAGGATTTATCCACTGATGAAAGTGGGGGGTATTCAAGTTCCCAACTGTTATCATATTGCTGTTTCTCTCTTTACGTCTGTTCATCTTTGCTTTATATATTTAGATACTCCTATGTTGGGGTCTTATATATTTTCAAATGTTGCATCTTCTTGGATTCATCTCTATTTCATTAGATAATGACTTTATTTAATTACAGTCTTGTTTTAAAGTCTGTTTTGTCTATTTGTACCCACTCCAGTTTTCTTCTGGTATCCATTTTCATGAAATACCTTTTTCCATCCTTTCACTTTTAGTTTGTATGTGTCCTTATGTGTGAAATGAGTCTTTAGAACAGAGCATATAAATGGATTTTTTAAAAAAAATCCATTTGGCCACTCTATCTTTTGATGGGAGAAATTTATTTAGTCCATTTTTTTTTTTAAGATTTTATTTATTTGACAGAGAGAGAGAGATCACAAGTAGGCAGAGAGGCAGGCAGAGAGAGAGAGGGGAGGAAGCAGGCTCCCCGCGGAGCAGAGAGCCCGATGCGGGGCTCGATCCCAGGACTCTGGGATCATTACCTGAGCCGAAGGCAGAGGCTTTAACCCACTGAGCCACCCAGGCGCCCCAGTCTATATTTGTTTTAAAAAGTTATTAATAGATGGGCTAATTTATATTTGGCTCATCATGTCTTGGCTGTTGTGTAATTCCTTTGTTGTTTCTTCTCTTGCTCTGTTCCTTTGTTATTTGATGATTTTCTGTAGTGTTAGATTCATTTCTTTTTACATCTTGTTTATTTATTGTAGGTTTTGCTTTGTGGTTACCATGAGGCTTATATAAAACAACTTCTATTGATAACAGTACATTTCAACTTGATATAAAACTTAAAGTCAAATGCATTCTAAAGCTCTGTCATTTTACTACCCCCCAACATGTTATGTTTTTGATGTCACAACTTCTTTTGGTCTTAGTATTTATTAACAAATTATTGTAGTTGTTTTTATTACTTTTGTCTTTAACATTCAAATTAGCTTTGTAAGTGATTAACCTACCCCCTTTACAACATTATTTTGAATTTTAGTATATATTTACCTTTACCAGTAAGTTTATACTTTCATATGTTTTCCTGTTACTAATTGAGACCTTTTATTTCAGCTTTAATAAATGCCTTTAACATTTCTTGTAAAGCCAAGTCTAGTGATGAATTCTTTAGCTTTTTACTTATCTGGGAAACTATCTCTCCTGTTTGCAAGGACAGCTTTGCTGGGTAGAATACTCTTCATTAGTAGTTTTTCCTTTCAACACTTTGAATATGTCATGCCACTTTCTTCTGGCCTGGAAGTTTTTGTTGAAAAATCTGATGATAGTTTTGTGGGGTTTACCTATATATAATGAGTTGTTTTTCTTTTGTTGCTTTAAAAAAGATCTTATTATAATTTAATTACAAAAACATAATTATGTGTCTTGATGTGGTTTCTTTGGGTTCAGCTTATTTGGAACACTGTTTCCTTCCCCAGGTTAGGGAAGTTTTTGGTCATAATTTCAAGTAAGTTTTCTGTCTCTGCTCCTTTTCCTTTGGGGGCTCTGATAACATGAATACTGATTTATTTGATACTGTTACATAAATCCCTTATGCTCTTGTCACTTTTTAAAAATTCCGTTTTGTTGTTGCTCTGATTGAAATTCCACTGCCCTTTCTTTGAGTTCCTGATCCTTCCTTTGGCTTCATCAAGTTTTCTGTTAATCCTTTTATTATATTTCTTAGTTCTTAGTTCTTAGAAATTATATTTCTTAGTTTTATTATATTCCTTAGTTCAGTTACTATATTCCTCAGCTCTTTGATTTCTATTTGGCACTTTCTTGTATTTTCTGTTTCTTTGTTGAAATTCTCTTGCATTATTCTGACCTCATTGAGAGCATTTTTATGACTGTTATTCTGAACTCTTATTGGAAAATCACTTATCTTCATTTCACGGAGGTCTTTTTCTAAGGCTTTATCTTGTTCTCTTGTTTGTAACATATTGTTCTGTGTCTTCATTTGCTTGGACTCTGTGTTAGTTTCTTTGTGTTGGATAAAACAGACACCTCTCTTAGTCCTGAAGTTGGGGCCTTAAGTGGGAAATAAAACCTGTGTTTCAACCCTGCCCTATCTCTTGGTGTCTCGTAAACCTTTGTGATTTTCTAAGTAGCCTACTTTATTTTTAGTAGTTCCTGGTAGTTGAGGGTATGTCAAAACATGCCTGTGTCCCAATGGGAAGGATCTCAATCAGGACTCAGATTATGTTTGATTGGAAGCCGCACCCTTAGATGGGAACTTTTAAAGTATGCAGATGTACCTCTTTCATGGCAGACTTTGAGATGGGCATCTGTCTGTTCCTTCTGCACTAAGCCCTGGTATGATAGCCAGTTAAGAAGTGTTTCTTTGTTTGCTATCATCCTGTTGAATCTGTGAACCTAAGCCCTGCTAGCCATCAGAACCAGGCTATCAAAGACCATGTCCTCAGGGCAGCAGTCACAAAAGCTGGGATGCTGGGTGTTTGTATGAGCTCCTTTCTTGGAGACACCAGCAATTCTGGGGGAAGGCAGAGAGAGTATGAGGATGGTACCTGCTGGCCTCCACAAAATCTGGAGAGGATTTCAGGTGGCCCCTAGATGTGTGTTTAATTAGAAGCTTGCCCCTTTGGCCACAGGTATGAAGATAAGCTAATATAGGCCTCTTTTACAGAAAAATGGATATTTCAGTCAGCTGCCTCATCACTGCTCCCTGGATGTGTATCTGGTTAAGAACTCTTTTTCTGTTTGTTAAATTCCTGTGGGACTTGCATACATAAAGCCCCATTGGCTATCAGAGCTGATGATCAAGGGACATCCCATGGGTGGTAGGGGTTCTAGATGTGTGCACTGGGAGTGTTTCCAGGCAGTACCCTTGACCTGCAACAAAGCAGAAGGAGGAGTGTGAGGATGGTGCCTGTTGGGCTCTACAGTCTTTGAAGAGTATTTTAGTAAGCCTTTAGATGTGTGTTAAATTAGAAGCCTATCACATAAAATATGTAGTATCAGAGCAAAAACAATATAAATGCAATAGAAAACTGATTCAGAAAACAAGAAAAGTGGAAATATGGAGTTACTGATCCATACTAGTTAAGAAATCCAGCTTTTGGCAGACATTGTGAAGGCTTCTTCTCCTGGGGTATGGGAGAAATTTTTTGAATAATTTAGTTTCTTTTCTTTGGGGTGATCTTTTCTATCATTTATCCTCTATAAACAGATCTGAGATAGGTATTGGTTTATGTACTTATGAACTAGTTGTCTCAACTTTTGTGTTGTAGTGCGAGTTTGGGACTTGAGGGTTTTAAGAGTTGAATATAGAATACTTTTTAAATGAGTGAATTGTGAGGTTAGAGAAGAGGCTCTGCTCCATAAAGTTATTCAGGACCCCAAGTTGATGGGGGCTTTCCTGTCTTTAACTGGTGGTTTCCACATTTATAGTGTATGTTGATATCAGATAGCAGAAGAGAAACAGAAGTAGAGGATTGTGGAGAAAATTTTTAGAGCCAGGAGTAGTAGTGGTGTACACCACTTTTGCCTATGACCAGAACTTAAATCACATGTCCAAACCAACTCCAAAGGAGGCTAGGAAATGTGGTCTAGCTGTATGCCTAAGAGGAAAGGGAAATAGTTTGGTGAACAGCTGGACAGTTTCTCCTTTGTCCTTCTTGTCTTTATTAAAACACTCTGTCTTACCAACAAAGAATATATGTTTTTTCTAAGTCCATGATACATTTGCAAATATAATAAATAAGTCATAAAGTTTGAGATGTGTCTAAGAGATTTATAGTCACATTCTCTAATAATTCATTAAGTTGGAAATCAACAACAAAAGATGCTTCACCTCCCTTACCTTCTTGGAAATTAAACACTCTGGGTTTTAAAAAGAGAAAAAAAAAAAAAAGAAAATAAATAGAACTTACATAGAAATTGATAAAAATGAATACCAGTGCTTTGTTCTACAGAAAATTTATACCTTGTGGGCTTTTATTAAGAAACTTGAAGATACATAAACTGATATCCAACTTAAGTTATCCAATTTAACAGAATAAATCTCCAGATTGCTTTTATATTTCTATCTCTTTGAATTTCATTTATTGAGATTACCTCAGGCCTTTTCTTTCCATCAGTTTTCTTAGCAAGTGTCTATTCTGTTGCTTGCTGTTTCAAAACATATTTAAAATTTTATTTTACTGTTCATCAGGCAAAATTTCTTTGTAGTTTTAAGATCATCTTTGTTGAACTAAAGTAATATAAAGGAAAAGTATTGTAAAATGAATTGGTGAGATTAAAAGGGAGATATGAGTAGGTATTAACTATTTATACTTGGGAGTTAAAATTTTGTTTTTCTTCTAGATTCTGATGGAAGAAAGAGGAACCTGTTCTTTAGAAGACAGATCAACATCTGCTAAGAAAATCTGTCAGTGTAACTAAAATGAATTTTTTATTCTTAAAATTAAAAAAAACAACATTTAAATGAGAATCAGTTAAATTTTGTTTTTTTTTCAGATTTTTGCCAGCAAATATTTCATAGATATTTAAGAATATACTGGCAATGCAACTGACTCTTTTAAAATTGATCTTACCTTTTATAAAATCATTATATATAAGTATATGTAATGTATATATACAGTTTAGTGAATAATAAAACTGATACCCTTGGATATACTTTGTAGCTTAAGGAATAATGTATACTTAGTACTTTTGAAGCTCTTCTCAATTGCATTTCCTATCCTGCCACCTAGAGGTAACTGTTATCCTGAATTTATTTTTGTGATATCACAGTCTTTTCCAGTGCTTGGTTTTGAACTTTCTACAAATTGAGGCAAACTCCACATATTTTTCTGCAATTTGCCTTTTCTTTGTTGTTGTTTACTCAATAATGTATTTTGAGATTTGTTTACTTTGATAGTTGTGATTCTAGTTCATATCATCATTTGTTTACTACTTTAAGCCTTCTATTTTGTGAAATGTAGTACCACATCTTTTTTTTGTTTGTTTTTCTTTTTTTGATTATTTTTATTAATATATAATGTTTTGTTTGCCTCAGGGGTATAGGTCTATGAATCATCAGGCTTACACATTTCATAGCACTCACCATAGCACATACCCTCCCCAGTGTCTATAACCCAACCACCCTCTTCCTAACAAACCCTCAGTTTGTTTTGTGAAATTAAGTCTCTTATGGTTTGTCCCCATCCTGAGCCATCTTGTTTCATTTTTTCTTTCCCTACCCTCCAAAACCTCTACCCTGCCTCTCAAATTCTTCAGATTGGAGAGATCATATGATAATTGTCTTTCTGTGGTTTATTTTGCTCAGCATAATATCCTCTAGTTCCATCCACATCATTGCAAATGGCAAGATTTCATTTCTTTTGAGGCTGCATACTATTCCATTGTATATATATACCACATCTGTGTATATACCACATGTGAGATATATATATATATATCCCATCTTCTATTCATCTGTTGATGCACATCTATAGTTCTTTCCATAGTTTGGCTATTGTGGACATTGCTGCTATAAACATTGGGGTACATGTGACCCTTCGGATCACAGAATTTGTATTTTTTAGGGTAAATACCCAGTAGTGTGATTGTTGGGTCATAGAGTAGCTCTATTTTCAGCTTTTTGAAGAACCTCCATGCTGTTTTCCAGAGTGGTTGCACCAGCTTGCATTCCCACCAACAGTGTAGGAGGGTTCCTCTTTCTCCACATCCTTGCCAACATCTATTGTTTCCTGACTTGTTAATTTAGCCATTCTGACTGGTGTGAGTTGGTATCTCATTGTGGTTTTGATTTGTATATCCCTGATGCCGAGTGATGTTGAGCACTTTTTTGTTTCTCTGTTGGCCACCTGGATGTCTTCTTTGCAAAAATATCTGTTCATGTCCTCTGCTCATTTCTTGATTGGATTATTTGTTCTTTGGGTGTTGAGTTTGATAAGTTCTCTATAGATTTTGGGTATTAGCCCTTTATCTGATATGTCATTTGTGAATATCTTCTCCCATTCTGTCAGTTGTCTTTTGGTTTTGTTGACTGTTTCCTTTGCTGTGCAAAAGCTTTTGATCTTGATGAAATCCCAATAGTTCATTTTTGCCCTTGCTTCCCTTGACTTTGGTGATGTTTCTAGGAAGACGTTGCTATGGCTGAGGTCGAAGAAGTTGCTGCCCGTGTTCTCAAGGATTTTGATGGATTCCTATCTCACATTAAGGTCTTTCATCCATTTTGAGTCTATTTTTGTGTGTGGTATAAGGAAATGGTCCAGTTTCATTCTTCTGCATGTGGCTGTTCCAATTTTCCCAACACCATTTGTTGAAGAGAGTGTCTTCTTTCTATTGGACATTCTTTCTTGCTTTGTCAAAGATTACTTGACCGTGAGGGTCTATTTCTGGGCTCTCTGTTCTGTTCTGTTGATCTATGTGTCTGTTTTTGTGCCAGTACCTTACTGTCTTGATGATGACAGCTTTGTAATAGAGCTTAAAGTCTGGAATTGTGATACCACCAACTTTGGTTTTCTTTTTCAACATTCCTCTGGTTATTCAGGGTCTTTTCTGATTCCATTAAAATTTTAGGATTATTTGTTTCATTTCTTTGAAAAAAATGGATGGATTTTGATAGGGATTGCATTAAATGTGTAGATTGCTTTAGGTAGCATAGACATTTTCACAGTATTTGTTCTTCCAATCTATGAACATGGAACGTTTTTCCATTTCTTTGTGTCTTCCTCAATTTCTTTCATGAGTACGTTATAGTTTTCTGAGTACAGATTCTTTGCCTCTTTGGTTAGGTTTATTCCTAGGTATCTTATGGTTTTGAGAGCAATTGCAAATGGGATCGACTTTTTAATTTCTCTTTCTTCAGTCTTGCTGTTGGTGCATAGAAATGCAACTGATTTCTGTGCATTGATTTTATATCCTGACACTTTACTGAATTCCTGTATCAGGTCTAGCAGTTTTGGAGTGGAGTCTTTTGGGTTTTCCACATAAAGTGTCATATCATCTGCAAAGAGTGAGTTGACTTCTTCTTTTCCTATTCACATGCCTTTTTATTTCTTTTTGTTGTCTGATTGCTGAGGCTAGGACTTCTAGTACTTTGTTGAATAGCAGTGGTGATGGTGGACATCCCTGCCGTGTTCCTGACCTTAGCGGAAAAGCTCTCAGTTTTTCTGCATTGAGAATGATACTTGCTCTGGGTTTTTTGTAGATGGCTTTGATGATATTGAGGTTTGTACCCTCTGTCCCTACACTTTGAAGAGTTTTGATCAGGAAGGGATGCTGTACTTTGTCAAATGCTTTTTCCGCATCTATGGAGAGTATCATATGGTTCTTGCTCTTTCTTTTATTAATGTGTTGTATCACATTGATTGATTTGCGGATGTTGAACCAACCTTGCAGCCCTGGAATAAATCCTACTTGGTCGTGGTGAATAATCCTTTTAATGTACGGTTGAATCCTATTGGCTAGTATTTTGGTGAGAATTTTTGCATCTGTGTTCATCAAGGATATTGGTCTGTAGTTCTCTTTTTTGATGGGATCCTTGTCTGGTTTTGGGATCAAGGTGATGCTGGCCTCATAAAATGAATTTGGAAGTTTTCCTTCCATTTCTATTTTTTGGAAGAGTTTCAGGAGAATAGGAATTAGTTCTTCTTTAAATGTTTGGTAGAATTCCTCTGGGAAGCCATCTGGCCCTGGACTTTTGTTTGTTTGGAAATTTTTTGATGACTGTTTCAATCTCCTTACTGGTTATGGGTCTGTTCAGGTTTTCTATTTCTTCCTGGTTCAGTTTGGTAGTTTATATGTCTCTAGGAATGCATCCATTTCTTCCAGATTGTCAAATTTGCTGGTGTATAGTTGCTCATAATATGTTCTTATAATTGTCTGTATTTCTTTGGTGTTGGTTGTGATCTCTCCTCTTTCATTCATGATTTTATTAATTTGGGTCCTTTCTCTTTTCTTTTTGCTAAGTCTGGCTAGGGGTTTATAAATCTTATTCTTTCAAAGAATCAGCTCCTAGTTTTGTTGATCTGTTCTACTCTTCTTTTGGTTTCCATTTCATTGCTTTCTGCTCTGATCTTTATGACTTCTCTTCTCCTGCTCAGTTTAGGCTTTGTTTGCTGTTCTTTCCCTAGCTCCTTTAAGGGTAGGGATAAGTTGTATACTTGAGATCTTTCTTGCTTCTTGAGAAAGGCTTGTGTCACTATATACTTTATTCTCAGGACTGCCTTTGCTGTGTCCCAAATATTTTGAACAGTTGTGTTTTCATTTTCATTTATTTCCATAATTTTTTTCAATTCTTCTTTAATTTCCTCGTTGACCCATTCATTCTTTAGTAGGATGCTCTTTACCCTCTATGTATTTGGGTTCTTTCCAAATTTCCTCTTGTGATTGAGTTCAAGCTTCAGAGCATTGTGGTCTGAAAATATGCAGGGAATGATCCCAATCTTTTGATACCGGTTGAGACCTGATTTAGGAACCAGGATGTGGTCTATTCTGGAGACTGTTCCATGTGCACTAGAGAAGAATGTGTATTCTGTTGCTTTGGGATGAAATGTTCTGAATATATCTGTGATGTCCATCTGGTCCAGTGTGTCATTTAAGGCCTTTATTTCCTTGTCGATCTTTTGCTTGGATGATCTGTCCGTTTCAGTGAGGGGGGTGTTAAATTATTATTGTATTATTGTTGATGTGTTTCTTTGATTTTGTTGTTAATTGGTTTATATAATTGGCTGCTCCCATGTTAGGGGCATAGATATTTAAAATTGTTAAATTGACAAACCATAAGTGACTCTTAATCTCACAAAACAAACTGAGGGTTAATGGGGGGAGGGGGGTTGGGGGGGGTGGGATTATGGACATTGGGGAGGGTATGTGCTATGATGAGTGCTGTGAAGTGTGTAAACCTGGCGATTCACAGACCTGTACCCCTGGGGATAAAAATATATGTTTATAAAAAATAAAATTAAAAAAATAAATAAAATTGTTAAATCTTCCTGTTGAACAGACCTTTCAAGTGTGATATAGTGTCCTTCTTCCTCTCTTATCATAGTCTTTGCCTTAAAATCTAATTTATCTGATATAAAGATTGCCACCCCAGCTTTCTTTTGATGTCCAATAGCTTGATAAATTGTTTTCCACCACCTCACTTTAAATCTGGAGGTGTCTTTTGTGTCTTGGAGACAGAATATCAATGGGTCTTGTTTTTTTTATCCTTTCTGATACCCTATGTCTTTTGATTGGGGCATTTAGCCCATTTATATTCAGGGTAACTATTGAAAGATATGAATTTAGTGCCACTGTATTGTCTATAAGGTGACTGGTATGGTAAATTGTCTCTCTTCCTTTTTGGTCTACTACTTTTAGGCTCTCTCTTTGATTAGAGGACCCCTTTCAGTATTTTCTGTAGGGCTGGTTTGGTGTTTGCAAATTCTTTTAATTTTTGTTTTTCCTGGACGCTTTTTCTCTCTCTTATTTTCAGTGCCAGCCTAGCTGGATATAGTATTCTTGGCTGCATATTTTCTCGTTTAGTGCTCTGAATATATCATGCCATTCTTTTTGGCCTGCCAGGTGTCTGTGGATAAGTCTGCTGCTAATCTAATATTTCTACCATTGTATGTTACAGACTTCTTGTCCCATGCTGCTTTCAGGATTTTCTCTTTGTCACTAACACTTGTACGTTTTACTATTAGATGATGGGGTGTGGACCTATTTTTATTGATTCTGAGGGGAGTTCTCTGTTCCTCCTGGATTTTGATGCTTGTTCCCCTTGCCATATTAGGGAAATTATTTACTATAATTTGCTCCAGTATACCTTCTGCTCCCCTCTCTCTCATCTTCTTCTTCTGGGATCCCAATTATTCTAATACTGTTTCATCTTATGGTATCACTTACCTCTCGAATTCTCCCCTTGTGGTCCAGTAGTTGTTTGTTTCTTTTTCCTCAGCTTCTTTATTCTCTTTCATTTGGTGTTCTATATCACTAATTCTCTCTTCTGCCTCATTTATCTTAGCAGTAAGAGCCTCCATTTTTGATTGCACCTCATTAATAGCTTTTTTGTTTCAAATTGTTTAGATTTTAGTTCTTTTATTTCTCCAGAAAGGGATTTTATTTTCCAGAAACTGATTTTCTAATATCTTCCATGCCTTTTTCGAGCCCAGCTAGCACCTAGAACTCTACTTCTGACCTATTGCCAATGAGGCAATATTAATATTATATACCAAATTCACAAAAAATTTTAAAGCTGTATACATGTAGGGGTGCCTGGGTGGCTCAGTGGGTGGCTCAGTGGGTTAAAGCCTCTGCTTTCAGCTCTGGTCATGTTCCCAGGGTCCTGGGATTGAGCCCTGCATCGGGGTCTCTGCTCATCGGGGAGCCTGCTTCCCCCCCCGACCCCCGCCTGCCTCTCTGCCTAGTTGTGATCTCTGTCTGTCAAATAAATAAATAAATCTTTAAAAAAAAAAAAGAAGCTGTATACATGTAAAAATTGAGGCTATTTGAAAGATTTCTTGAAATTTGCATTTCTTGCCTCTTCTTTTCCCCAATTTCACTGCTTTATAGCAGCTCCTCATCACTTCAGAGCGAGATTATTGCTTTAATTTTCTAACTGACCTGAATTTATTCAGTCTTACCCTTCTTTACTCTGTCTTCAGTTAGATGCCTTGGTAGATAATCTAAAATGCAAATTTCTTTAATATTAAAGTATATCCTTATACTTTCTTTTTCTTCTGCCCCATATGCTGTTTTTCATCTTGTGTCTCTAGAAAATGTTCATTAATCTTTCAAAAAATATTTTTTATACTGTGCTTTTTCTTTTTAAGATTTTATTTATTTATTTATGTGTTAGAGAGAGAGACAGAGCTGGAGTGGAGGGAGGAGCAGAGGGAGAGGGACAAGCAGACTTCATGTGGAGCACAGAGCCCAATGTGAGGCTTGATCCCATGACCCTGAGATCAGGACCTGAGCTGAAATCAAGAGTTGGACACCTAACCAACTGAGCCACCCAGGAACCCCTATGCTGTGCTTTTTTTGTAGCTCTTCCCAACTCTCTTTGAGCTTACCACACTCTGTTCTTTATTACTTTTCTACCTTCTGAGACTTCTGTTGCACCTAATTTTGTGACTTTTTCTTTTAAACGGTGTTTTTCTCCATTAGAAGATTCTGAACACTTTGAACATTGTAGGCATGCTGTGTTTTCTTATGATTATAGTGCTCTACATAAAGTAATTAATTACTCAGTAAGTGTTGAACTGAATTGATATTTCAATCTGCATATCTTTTCTTACACCACTATAGGTAAGATATTCATTCAGCAGACATTTGTCTTCTATTCTAATGACTCTGGGTTTACTGTACCTATGAAGTGAATGAACCTTACCAGGGGAATGCTCTTACATTATGGTGTTAGTAAAATCCTACCATTTACTTTTCTGTACTCTGTTTTCTACTATCAGGAAGAACCTGATCTACAGGTGTATAAATTTTCTTTTAGAATGATGCATTCTAGAAGTTCAGCTAAGTCCTCTCTGCCTCTCAGCTAACTGATGGTTAGATTCTGTTACAGAGAGCATTAGTCCTGATCTGAGGCATGTATAGATAGTACTTACAGTTTATTGCATATAGGAGGACATGTGATTTGATATGAGTTGTTGCTCCACATTCCATTACCTTGTGCTTTTCTTGATAGCAAACCCATTTTCACAAACAAGGAGAGGAGTGGTTGAAGCTACTGTCAGTCTGTAGTATTTTTGCATTGTAGGGAGTCATGACCTACTGCTCAGGTGCATCTTTGAACTTTAATTGGAATCATAAGAGAACACATTAAGCATATAATGAAAGAATATCATACTGGAAGCTTTGAATTGATTTTTTTCATATAATTTTGATTGTACAATGAATCGTCATTTACTGGATTAGCAAATATCTGGCCCTTGGGACTTAATAAACTTGGCACTTACTTGTTGCAGTTGACACTTTAAATTATTTGTTTGTAAAAAATGGTTTATCTCTGGAAAAAAAAGCAATCCATTTTTCTTTATTCTTTCTTCCCTTATGTTATATACTCCTTTATTACAGATACAAATGTTTTGAATGTAGAATAAACCCATAATACCCTATCAGAAATGCAAGCTGCCAAGTATTCAAGAGTTTAACTAGTTTTTGTACAGTTTAAAGTGCTATAGAATGTCAGCTGAATTTATTTTACCAGAAAATTTCTTCTGCCTCTGTATATATTTTGTAGAGCATTAACAAATACCATTCTTCATCAGTTAAACCTTTATTTTCAGATCATGATTCTTCACAGAGTAGTCAGTCTGCCAGTTACTCTCCAAGGCCAACAGATAGTTGCTTCAGTTCTAGTTCAGAGATGGTAAGTTACTTTTCTTTTTGCTTATTAATTTATGTTCTGCTTATTTGGAATTACTTGTATTTCTCACAGTTTTCCTTTACATTTTGAGAAAAATAATTATCAGTAAGTGGTGAAAATAAATATAAAGAAAAAATTTAAAAATATTTAAAATGTAAGAAACTTATAAACAGAAATGTGTAATTGAAATGTTGGTATCATTAATTAACATTTATTAAAATGATGTGTTCATTGTTACTTACAAAAGCTACCCTTATCAAGATGTATATGTGTATATGTTAAAGTTGTATGCTTTTTAAAATTTCCACTCACAATAATTGAAAACCTGAAGCAGCTAAGAATATTTAGAAAAAGTCTGAAGACTTATATGAAGAAAACTATAAAAAGTTGAGTAATGTAATCTGAACAATTGGAGTGACAGTTATGTCCTGAGTAGGAGAGCTGCATTTCTCATAAATCACATGTTTCAGTGGAATTCTTCTTCATTGAATCTTCCATCTTTTTTCTTTTTTTTTTTTCTTTTTTTTTTTGGTCTCTGGCTCACCATTCAAACTGCTCTTGCTAAGGAAAAAACACCTGTGACCTGTATGTTGTTCTATATCCCATTGACATATGCTATCTTGACTCAAGACCGTTTTCAACTTTATCACTTTAGCCTGGATCCTTATTGATATGTCTCAGTTGATAGATCTTCTTGGATATTTCACAAAAATCTCCTTTTCTTTATATATTCAACTCCCTGGTCTTTGCCCCAGATCAGTGTTTCTGGTAATTCCTGTATGCATAGATACCTTTTCATCCACTCAGTTGCTCGTGCCAGATATTTAGTTAACTTTGCCATTTCTTCCTGGCTTCTCAGTTTTCTTCACCACATTCATTCTATCTTTTCATCCAATCAGTTTTACTTCCAGAATAAATTGCATATTCATCTGCTTCTCTCAGCTTCTGCTGTCAGCACACTAAAGTACTGATGTATTGTTCTTGCACTATTGTGGTTATCTCCTGGGAGATATCTCTACTTCACTCTTGCCCCACTTTTTTTTGTTAGCAGTCAACATGATCTTTTGAAAACCTAAATTGAATCATGTTATTTCTGTGTTCAACTATTCAGTAATTTATATTTTACCTTGGAATCTTAACTACTTATGTGGTTAAAGCCATGTGTAATCTGGCCTCTGGCTACATCTCCAACTTCTGCTAGTCTCCCTTTAACAGCATAGTCCACATGTACTGACATTTCACTTTGCTTAGCTTACTGGTCTCTCTTCTATTTCAGGGCCTTTATATATTGTTTCCTCTACCTTACTCTTATTCATCCTTTAAGTTTCAGTTCAAATATGTGACTTCTAAAACCCATTCTTTGGCTCCTCCTAATTTAGGTCCTTTATGGGGCGCCTGGGTGGTTCAGTTGGTTAAGCGTCTGCCTTCAGCTCAGGTCATGATCTCTGGGCTCACATTGGGCTCCCTGGTCAGCATGGAGTCTACCCCTCTGCCTCTCACCCTGCTGCTGTCTCTCTCTCTCAAATAAATTAAGAAAAAAATAATTTCCTTAGATATGCTTTCAAAGTGCCTCATACTTGTTCTTTATAATGATTTTCTCAATTTGTAATTATATATACATGTATATGATTATTCAGTTACTATCATTTCCACCTATGAGAATGTGTGCTTTAATGGGGCAGCAACCATGTCTGCTTCACTCACATTGCAGATGCTAAAGGAATATTTTCTTGAATAAATGTATTGAGTGTGTTTTTTTTTTTTTTTTCCAATGTGTGCCCAGCCAGTCTCAAGGCTATTTCTTGGGCTTACTTTTTCTATTTTAGTGCCAGTCCACTGAGGCTATATCTCATTTTAGGGTATTTATGTTAACTCTTTTTTTTAAAAAAGCTGGAATAATCAGTACTTTAGATAAAATTTTTGTTAAAATATTTTGGTTAGTTCAGTAATTAAAAGATAAATTTTTCATGAAGTTGAAATATTCAAGCTAGCAAACTGAAATCTATGCCTATTAAAAGTTTTAAAACTGACTTTTTAGATAACAATTGAGATATTTATTCTTTTTTTTTTTAAATCAATCTTTCTTTCTCTCTCTCTCTCTCTCTTTCTTTCTTTCTTCTTCTTTTTTTTTTTTTAAAGTAGGCCCAGCACAGGGCTTGAACTCACAACCTTGAGATCAAGACCTGAGCTGAGATCAAGAGTAAGATGCTTAACAGACTGGGCCGCCCAGGCACCCTGAGCTATTTGTTCTTATTTAACTTTTCTTTTGTCTGCTTGATTTCCTGTTAGCTTATACTCTTCTTTAATTATACCTTTCATGAGACTGGGCCTATAAAGGATACAATTTAGATGTTTTTTGACCTAACAAGTCAGTGAGTGAATAATGTGTTTTTTTAATTCCTTTGTAAAAGGGAAGGGGGATGATGTAGAGACAAAATAGGGACTGATAAGAGAAAAAAATTTATGAGAGACTGATAAGAGACAAAAATTTTTCTTTTTTAGTTCTTTTGCATTTTTAAGATTTTTTTTTTTTATTTAACAGAGAGAGAACGAGCGCTCATGCAGGAGTGCACAAGCAGGGAGAGCTGTAGAGGGAGAGGGAAAAGCAGGCTCCCTACTGAGCAGGGAGTCCTATGTTGGGCTGGGATCATGATCTGAGCTGAAGACAGAAACTTAACAGCCTGTGTCATCTGGGCACCCCTCTTTAGCATTTTTAATACAAGAATTATTATTATTGTTCTTGCTATTTTAAAAGTCCATAAACCTCCTGGGGAGTGATAGATTATTATTATTTTTCAAAATTTTAATTCCAGTGTAACTAACATAGTTTTATTAGTTTCAGGTGTACAATATAGTGATTCAACAATTCTATACATTACTCAGTGCTCATCATGATAATTGTACTCTTAATCCCTTTCACAAATTTTACCCACTTCCCCATTTCCTCAACCCACCTCCCCTCTATAGTTAAGAGTCTGTTTTTTGGTTTGTTTCTTTTTTCTTTGTTTATTTGTTTTGTTTCTTAAATTCCACATATGAGTGAAATCATATGGTATTTGTCTTTTTCTGACTGATTTCTTTCATTTAGCATTATAGTCTCTAGATCCATCCATGTTGTTGTAAATGGGAAGGTTTGATTCTTCTTTATGACTAATACTCCATTATGTATATATGTATATGTATATATCAAATGATCTTTATCCATTCATCTGTCCGTGGAGACTTGGACTGCTTCCATAATTTGGCAGTTGTAAATAATGCTGCAGTAAACATAGGGGTGCACATAACTTTTTGAATTAGTGTTTTTGTATTCTTTGGTTAAATGCCCAGTAGTGGAACTACTGGATCATATGGTAGTTCTATTTTTAACTTTTTTCGAGGCATCTCCAGAGGCAGATGACTGTTTGAAGACTGGTTGCTGGTATAACACTTTTGAGTTGCAACCTGCCAAGTATCTTCTGTATTTTGAAATTTTCTATAGTATGAATTTTGAGAATGCCATGAAGTGATTGAATGATTTTTGTAAATTTAAGCAAAAATTTACAGCAAAATTACTAAATTTCTTTTAGCCATCTGAAGATGAAGATCAAATATTGCAAGAAATGGAAGAGTCAAATAGGAGATCCATCAGAATCAAAGAAACAACTAATAATTTTTATCTAGAAAGGATGCCGAAACTTCCATGTGGTAGGATTATTAAGAACAGTGCCAAAATTCATAAACAAAATGAAAATCTTCACCAGTTCTCAATGAAAAATAATACAGATAAGTTTCCACTGTCTCAGTGTAATTCAGCACACATATTACAAAACAAAACTAGTAATAACTGCATTCTACATGTTGCAAGGTGTGATGCATGGGTACAAACAGACAGTGAACCTGTAATAGAAGAAAAATTAGATGCTGCTGTACAGTGTGATATAATTTCAAAATGTAAATGTAGAAATAATGTGTCTTCTCCTTGTAATATTGAAAAGTGCAGTGAAAGTATTAAGGCAGATACCACTGGAGGGCAGGAAATCCTTAAGAACAACTAATATTCTAAAATCTCAGCTTAAAATTTAGCATTTCATTTAATGTTCAGAATTTCATGAACATAACAAGGAATGAGAATGTGTAGATAAGCACAAGGTGAAAATATTTGAAGGATATATTTATGGCTTATTTTAAAATACTTAAATATTAATGTATACATTTAATTTTACATAGATTTTTTAACATCTACATAGATATATCTTCAAGATATGCATAGTATATCTTCAAGTTTTTAGAAAATATATATGTACATTTACTGTTTATAATTCTCATGGTATTATGATATGATGCTGTTTATGGATAAAAGTATGTTTAATTGCTTCCTTCAGCTTTTTCTTTATTTTAAAATTTAGTGCAGCTACGTCCATTAGCAAAAATTTTCTCCAAGATTTTAAGACAGAAAATAATGCTAAATAATAGCAAACATATTTTATAATCTCATAAGAATTTTGTTAGCTACTTATATTATGAATTTGCATGTCTTCTTGTTGCAGGGGCCATGCTAATCTTTGTATTGTTCCACTTTTAATATGCTTCCAAAGTGAGCACTGTTAGCCACTATATTAAATATTATACCCTCATTTTAAAAAATTCTGGCATTTTTAGTTAAAATATATTTTCTATTGTGTTTGGATAATGTTTTTTATTGGAGCTTATATTCAAAGGAAAGTGTTTTTGTCTTCAAGATATAAAAAATATTTCAATGCTTTGGTAAGAGATATGTTCAATATTGGGAAAATGATTTATGTTCACTAATTTTAATCTTGCTAAGATTCTTTTCAAAATTATCAGATTTGCTCATTTATAAAATACAGGCTTCATTTCCTACATAACATTTATTTTTTTGTTTCAGGATTTTAAATGTTCATACTCTGGAATTGACCATTTGTATGGAATATTACAAACTACACAGCAAAAGGCATTCTGATACATAATTGAACCAAAAAATAGAGTTGGTAGGAGTTTCTGTGCCTTTAAAGAAAAGGATGATGAGATATTGCATTGTCACATGCACACATATCTATTCAATAGTTTGTGCTGCAGGGGTGATCTGAAGCATAATGATTTAGAAACACCAACAGCTGATATTTAAATGGTACCAATCTTAACTTTTTAAGCTAGTTTTAGGAAGTTACTTTTGCAGACTCAGAAAGCTCAAAGACCTCCCAAGTATTTTCTTAAAGTATAGTAATCATCTCATGAAAGGGGAATAAATTATCCAGTGTACACTGATAGTTTTTCAAAAGGCTCAGTTTTCATTGTGATATTAAACAAAAAGTATTCCGTCATGGGTTGATTATCTTGAGCATTATTGTGCAAAGTATGACATAGCAATGAAGATCAATATATAGAAAAAGAGGACCCTTTATTGGTGATACTAGAATAAGATCAAGCTGTGAATTTTAGGTTGGTTTCAAATATCAAATAAATGGAGTTTTTTTCCAAATACTAATCAAAGTCTACTAGTACTGAAAGCACATTCATTACAGAAATCTAAATGTAGTTATATTTTTATCAATATCATAATGTGGAAATTAAGCTCAGTAAGGTTAAAGGAATGTGAGTACTTTCTAGAACAGTGACCACATAGGATAAAGTGCAGTGTAGTAAAGAATGTAAACTTGCCCCAAAAGAGATCTGCCCTGTGCCTTTGGCTTTTGGGATATAATCTCTAAGTGCTTGGAGTGTCGTTCATGCCTGATAGAAATCTTTGTTAGCCTGGGGACTTTGGGCCAAGTTAAAAAGTAACAGTGTGATTTAGAATGAGACTTGGGGTCAGGCTGTATCAGCTCAACTTCTTAAGGCTTTTAGAAACTGAGGTGAGCATGTGGAAAGTCAGCCATGTCACTGTGATGGAGTCCCAGTAAAGACTGTAGACACTAAGGTTTGGTTGAGCCTCCCTGGTTACAGTATTCTGTGTGTTGTCACACATTAATACCAGGAAGGTTTGTGACTCCATAGAAGAGGACTACTGGATGGTCTGCATTTATCAATTTCCTAGAGTGTGTTTCTTCCCTAGGCTGATTTTAATCTGTATTCTCTTCCTGTAATAAACTGTAACTGTGAGTATAACAGCTTTCAATGAGTTCTGAGTCCTTATAAAGCAAATTACTAAATTTGAGGATGCTCCTGAAACCCCTGAAATAAGTATAGTTTTGTGGACTGTTCCCTAACTTTGCAGTTGCTAACTATTTAGGTGTTTTAAGAAGATAAAAATATTGGAAAGGAAAGTGAGTACAGATTTACAAAACCAAAAAGACATCTCTTACATAGTAAAATAGATTGTAGCATACTTCTTAAAATATAATATTGTTTAGGTTTTCCTTTGGTGAAACCATTTAATGAAAAAAAAAACTGAAGTTAAACACCTTTCTTTCCATATTCACAATTTAAGATGTATAAAACAAAGTAAATGCTAGCTGATGTTTATCCAAATGAAACAAAATTGGAAGCTTAAATGATTATGCACACATTTGTAATGTAAACTACCAATCACAGTGCCTGCAAATAAGATAATGTACAGTCAGTAATGGCTGATGGATATGATAACTGATCTGGAGTTGATATTTAACGTATTTGTGAAACAGTGCTTTATTTTGGTTAGAATTAATTACTCTAATAAGTTGCCATTTGTAATAGCAGGAAGTTATCTTTAGGGATAGTCTCATGTAATTTTCTTTTATAGCACTTAGCCATAGTTGTAATTTATTTGTGATTTTCTTAGTAAATGTTTATTTTCCCCATGACACCAGATATAGCAGTGAGGCAGATGCTATTCTTGCTCTGCTCACATTTCCTTGGCACTTTCCATTTCAATACATGCCAACCTGATTTCCAACTGACAGCATTTGTGACTTACTTCCTGAGAGGTTTCTCTTGGCTGCAGACATGTGCTCCATGTGCAGGCAGGCAGGAAGTACCAGGGAATTAATGCTGTTTGAGAGAAGTCTTTTAAAACAATGACTGATGGGGGGGGGGGGGGGGCTTGAGTGGCTCAGTCAGTTAAATGGCTGCCTTTGGCTCCGGTCATAATTCCAGGGTCCTGGGATGGCGTCCCAACATTGGGCTCCTTGCTCAGTGGGGAGCCTGCTTCTTCCTCTACCTCTGCCTGCTGCTCCCCTGCTTGTGTACTCTCTCTCTGACAAATAAAATCTGTTAAAAAACCAACAACAATGACTAATGGGAGTTGGTGGGTAAATACTCCAGTTCCCTTGCCTCTTGTGTTTTTTTTTTTTTTTTTTTTTTTTTTTTAATTTTTTTTTTATTTATTTGACAGAGAGAGATCACAAGTAGGCAGAGAGGGAAGCAGGCCCCCTGCTGAACAGAGAGCCTGATGCGGGACTGGATCCCAGGACTCTGGGATCACGACCTGAGCCAAAGGCAAAGACTTAACCCACTGAGCCACCCAGGCGCCCTCTCTTGCCTCTTGTGCACAGTAACTTCCTCAAAGCATTTTCTGTGCCATTATGTACCCAAGGTGTGATCCACAGACCTGTAACATTAATGTTACCATTGCACGGGAATTGATTAGAGGTACAGATTCTTAGAACCTACTCCAAAACTAGTGAATCAGAATCTCTGGGAGTGGGGACCAAGAACATATGCTTAAATGGGTGATATTTATGCCCTTCAAAGTTGGAGAAACACTATTCTTCTGGAGTTCCTTGAAAGGGTTAAGTTGCTTACAATAGTAACTTGCTTGATAATAAACCATTTATTAGCTTCCTTTCCTGTATCACTTCCCTACTTCCTTACTAAGTCTTTCTTGAAATCACACCCCCCCAAAACGAAATGCACTTAAATGTTGTGTTCAGTTTTGTCTTATAGTTTGCTTCTGGGAGAATCCATATTGACAAGGACCATGACAAATTGATGCATGAATTCTCTTTTTTGATTCAGATTCTGACATTGCTACTTTTTCTAATTTTACAGTTCTCTAGTTTAAGTTTTCCATCCATTTCTGCCACATGCTGAAAACTCAGTGCATCTAGCAGCATATTAGACACAAGTGCAGAGAGAATTTTTGAAATGAAGTATACATTATAAAAAGTCCAGAATGCACAAGAGAAAGAAATAGGAAGTATGAATGAAACAGTAAGGAGGATAGAATAAGAAGCCCCAACATCTACTTAACTG
This sequence comes from Enhydra lutris kenyoni, assembly GCF_002288905.1. NCBI lineage: Eukaryota > Metazoa > Chordata > Mammalia > Carnivora > Mustelidae > Enhydra > Enhydra lutris. The sequence continues at coordinate 765,405 of NW_019154168.1, read as the reverse complement.
AAGTATTCAACAGTAGAGGAGAGAGAGAATGGAATAGAGGAATAATTTAAAGTGATAATGCCTGAGAATTCTTCAGAATTGATCAGTCATATTCACAAATTCAAGAAGTCCAACAATTTCCAAGTAGGAAAAATAATATGAAATCCATGTATAGACCCAGTATAATAAAATAGCAGAGCCTCAAAGAATATCTTGAAAGCAGCTGGAGAGGAAAAAGACTACCTTCCTACAAGGACAGCTACACTGTTAGATGACTTTTTAATAGCATTAATGGAAGACAAAATACAGTGTAATTATACCTTCCAAATCCTGACAGAAAAAAGCTGTCATTTGAGACTTCTGTTTCTTTCCCTATAGCTCCAGCACTGTTTGAAACCAAACTAGCCAGTGCTATCATAAGACACTATTTCTGCAGGATTTGGTGATTTATATTTAAGGCTTTTGTATATATAGATAGTGGTTTCTCTTTGTAGGAGAAGTTGTGATTTTTTTCACTGTTTAGTCTTCAACCCATATTTTTAGTAATTTTTGTATTGTTTCCATTTCTTTAGGCTGCCTTCTTTTTTTTTTTTTTTTTTTTAAAGATTTTATTTATTTATTTGTCAGAGAAAGAGAGAGAGGGAGAGAGAGCAAGCACAGGCAGACAGAATGGCAGGCAGAGGCAGAGGGAGAAGCAGGCTCCCTGATGAGCAAGGAGCCCGATGTGGGACTCGATCCCAGGACGCTGGGATCATGACCTGAGCCGAAGGCAGCCGCTTAACCAACTGAGCCACCCAGGCGTCCCTTAGGCTGCCTTCTTATTGACTTTGTAAGCACTTGAAGTTGTTCAAGCCATAGGAATTTCTTTTGTTTTTTCAGTGTTCTCTCTGATGGTCAGCAGTATATATTCCTTTATGCCTGTTGCTGCACTCTCATTTCTTTTAAAATGCTTCATTATTTCAGACTTCTTTAATACTTAAGGCTTTCCTTTTATATGCAGTGCTTGGCATGTGCATGGGGCCTAATGCAGGCCTTGAACTTACGACCCTGAGGTCAAGACCTGAGCTGAAATCAAGAGTTGGACATTTAACTGACTGAGCCATCCAGGCACCCAACACTGCCTTTCTTTTTTTCTTTTTTTGAATCAGGACACTCAGACTTGTTTGGGATGTTGAGTATATATATATGTGTGTGTATATGTGAACATACACACACACATGCATATATTTCACACACATGCATATATTTCTTATATATATGATTTCCACAAATGTGAACGAATAGCAAAACATTAAAAATAATACAGTGAAGACATTTGGGAGATGGAGAGAAGAAGTGAGTTGGGGGATATCGGAAGGGGAGAACAAACCATGAGAGACAGTGGACTCTGAGAAACAAACTGGAGGGTTTTGGGGTGAGCCTGCTGGTGGGTATTATGGAGGGCACGTATTGCATGGAGCACTGGGTGTGGTGCATAAGCAATGAATTTTGGAACACTGAAAAAAAATAATATGGTGAATCAAAGTAACTGGCAGATTTTTCAATATGTGTGTGTTCATTCTGTGTATACCTGTGTGGCTCAGTTCAAATGGGTAAAGTTTTGTGCATTCACCTAGAGTTTCTTGTGGATTCAATTGCTTATCAATCTGTGAAATTTATATCATTCTTAAATTGTTCCCTAATATATAATATGGGAACAAATTTTTCTTTTCATAACAGTTGGTATAGCAAAACTTGACCATTTCTTTCTTAGGCCATAGTGTCTTTTCAGTTTTTTAATGGTGTCTTCAAAGAGGAAAGATTCTAATTTGATCAAACCTAATTTATCTTTTCAGAAAAATTAATGACGTGGTCACAGCTTTTTCTCTGTTTCCTTCTAGAAGTTTTTTTTTTTTTTAAATAAAATATTTTATTTATTTATTTGACAGACAGAGATCACAAGTAGGCAGAGAGGCAGAGAGAGAGGGGGAAGCAGGCTCCCCGCTGAGCAGAGAGCCTGATGCGGGGTTTGATTCCAGGACCCTGGGATTCTGACCTGAGCTGAAGGTAGAGACTTTAACCCACTGAGCCACCCAGGCCCCCTCCTTCTAGAAGTTTTGTATTTTTAGTTCTTACGTTTAGGTCTGTGATTTATTTCTAGCTTTTATTTATTTTGTGCCACATAAGGTCAAAAGTTTTTTTTTTTTTTTAACATAGGTAAATGCTCCAGCAGCATTTGTTGCAAAGACAATTCTTGCACCCAATGAATGAACTTTATGCCTTTGTCAAAATCACTTGACCATGATGTGTAGGTTTGAACTCTTTATTATGTTCTATTGCTTTTATTATTTTACCTATTTATTACGATTTATGTTTTAAAATTTATTTATTATAGATATATCTCTGTATCTCTTATGTGAAGAACACATTACCTTGACTAATGTAGCTTTATAGCAGATTTTGAAATCTGTTGTTGCTACCTGTTTTTTAAAATAATTACTTTGACTTTATATGTATTTCCATATAACATTTGGTCTCAATTTTACATGTGTTTGTATGGAAAAGTATTAAAATTTTCTTAAGGGGGAAAACAATCTTAGAAAATGAATGAAAATTAAAAAAATAAGTAGTAGGTTCCAAATTACTCTGTTCTCATCTGGTTTTCTTTTTTTTTTTTTTTTTTAAGAGATTTTATTTATTTATTTATAAAATTGAGAAGCTTGAGTAGAAATTAGGCTGAATTATGTTTAGTAACAAGTGATTTTTTTTCAACATCCTTTTTCTCACTCAATTTGGAATTCAAAGCAAATTAACATTATCTTTGTTTTAACTGAATATTGCCAGTATAAAAAATGAAAGAAGTACCTTGACATTCTTAGTTTCTTACTTAAATGGCATATATTTCCAACTGGAATTACCTCTCTGGTTTTCTTTCTTTCTTTTTTTTTATTAGATTTTTTCTAAATTTATTCAACAGAGAGAGAGAGATCACAAATAGGCAGAGAGGCAGGCAGAGGGGGAGAGGGAAGCAGGCTCCCTGGCCCAATGCGGGGCTCGATCCCAGGACCCTGGGATCATGACCTGAGCCAACGGTGGAGGCTTAACCCACTGAGACACCCAGGCGCCCCTACCTCTTTGGTTTTCTATCATCTTGAATTCTTCCTTTGAATTTTCTGAAGGCTGGAACATAGTCTCAGATGCTGGGACCAAATCTGACCTTTGGGAGCAGGGTGGAATGAAGGGTGGGAATGAAGGGTAGGAGAAGGATTTCAATGGTTTTAGTTAGTCTGTACTTAAGGGGCTCAGTATCAAGTCAAATCTCACAATGACCTTTTCCCCAGTTCTAGTAACTAGCTTTCAACTTTCCTTGTACACAATTCTAGCAACCAAATTTCTATCTTATTTTCCTCATACCTACATCCTCATTCTAACAAGTCTTTCACTCCACACATTAAAACCTTGCTCCTGTACCCCAGCCTCAGTACCAATTTGTAAACTGACCTACCTATAATTATGTGTGGGCCTGTTTGGATCTCTAATGTTCTTTGCATCTAGATTCCCACTGCACTGCTCCTTCTAGGAAATGGCTGTCCTCTGCCAGTGATGTAAGCCACTTGCGTCAACTGCCAGCTGCTTTCTGACCTACACCTACACATGCCTCTGTGTAGCATGCTCTGCCTGGCTGAACATCCTCCTGTCATTCCCACTTAAGTTTACCCTGGCCTTTCACTTGTCCTGTCACAGTCAGGAGAGAGATATAAAGAATTAAAATTTGTAAATGTCTGACACCCTTATTTTGGTACATAAAAAGCATAAGATTAAGAATAAAACATGTTGAAAATAATCACTATAACACTATCATCTCTACATACAGACTTAGAAAGTCTTAATGAGATGATTGTGCCTGCTAATATGGCCAACTATCAAAGAGACTTGTAGAAATTTGCCACTCATTCATTATACATTTGCTGAATGGAATGCAAACAAATCAAGAGAGACCTGTGATGTTTCTTGGAATTAATATAGGTACACGGGAAAAGAGTTTTTAAAGTTTATGAATACTGTTACTTATAAAAGTCAGAATAGCCAAAGATAATGACCTTACCATTTTTTAAAAAGATCTATTTATTTATTTGAGAGAGAGCATGCAGTGGAGAGGGGTACAGGGAGAGGGAGAGAGAGAATCTTAAGCAGGCTCCATGCCCAGCTCGGAGCCTGATGTCGGGCTTGATCTCAGGACCCTGAGATAGGACTTAAGCCAAAATCAAGAGTTTGATGCTCAAACGACTGTGCCAACCCAGTGCCCTGATAATGCCTTATTTTGATGAATTTTGTGAGTGTAGTTTATGTCTAATGGGGTGAACCCCAGTGCTATTCATAAGAGACTACAAAGTTTTGTGTTTTTTGTTTGTTTTTGGTTTAAGATTTATTTATTTGAGAGAGAGAGAAGCAGACTCCCCTCTGCGTACTGAGCCTGATGCAGGGCTTGATTTCAGGATCCTAAGATCATGACCTGAGCTGAAACCAAGAGTTAGGTGCTTAACTGACTGACTCACCTAGACACCCCTAAGAGACCACCAAAATTTTAAGAGGAGTGTACTTTCAGAAACACTGCCTGCTTGGACTAAAAGGGACCGAGACAGTTCAACATAAAAAAGAGGCTTTGGACTTCCAAAATACTATTTAGAGGAAGCAGGCTGATAAAACTACTTAGCTGCAAACATAAACAGTTTTTTATGGAAAAGAATGATGAAGGGGGTTGAACCATGAGCTCAGAGGTAAAGATATATAGACATGCTGTGCTGCATTCCTAGACAGAAGGCCTGCATCAAGGGACCTTCAGTATATGCCTGACTGGATTTCAGAATTGTTATTGACTGGTAACTCTTGTTTACCTCTCTTTCATCCCCTTTCAATAGAAAATTCTATAATAATTGCCTTCTGCCTCTCATACCATTGCATTATGGTGTGCAGAGGATATATAACCAAAGTCTGTAGTTTCCCAGATCCTCAGATTGAGAATAGTTATACTTGAGGAGCTGTGCTTGATAAATAGCATCTGGAGAGCTTCATACACACTTGGATGAGACTCTGGACTTTGAACCTGTGTCTGGTGCCATAATCGGTGAGACCTTTGCCGGGGCGGGGGGGGGGGGGTGTCTTAGGAGGTGGAGACTGTAATTTGCAGCGGAAGGAATATAAGTAATTCGAGGCCAGAGATTGACTCCCCTTCCACAAACAATGGGCTCTAATTGTTCTCCTCTTGATATGTGTGAGCCTTGATTACTTACTTCTAACAAACAGAATGAGGTAGAAGTGATGCTGCCTGTCTTCCAAGATATGAAAAGTGATACAGTTTCCAGGTGATGCTCTCTTTTTACCCCGCTTTCAGGACACATACCTTTGCTGCCCTGAGCTGCCATTTAAGAAGTCTTGCTGCTACTAAACCTCCATGCTGGAGAGACCATGTGGAAAGACCAAAGAGGGTAAGATGCCTGAGGAGTCCCAGTCTTTGGGTCTTCTCAGTCTGGACACTAGATGTATGAGCAAATGAACTGCTTTTAAGCAGCCTCAGCCAAGAGTGTAGAGAAATAAGCTGTCCCTGCTAGCCATGCTCATGTTGCACATTTGTGATCAAAGTACGTTGTTTTAAGCTACTAAAAATTTTGAGGTTATCTGTTACATAGCATTAGGTAACTGAGACAGTTCATATTTACAGGTCTTACTCTCCTCACTGCTACATTTACTGATAAGAGCTAGAACCCTGTTTTGCAATATATTTTTTAAAATGTATATGGCCTAAAATAGTGCTTTTCATACAGTGGACACTCAGTAAAGCCAGCTGGTTCTGTAAAATGTATTGAAGCACAACCAGACTACATGTAACTCTTTTAAGGCAGCTTCATTAGAATGAACTAGCATTATAGCTGTTATCACTTCACACTTCTTTAAACCTTTGTTCTTGTTGCTTTGCTTACCTTAGTTACTGTCTGACTTTGGCTCTAGTTCACAATTTTTTTTTTTGTTTTTAAACAGAGATCACAAGTAGAGCAGCAGGCACAGAGGGGGGAAGCAGGCTCCCTGCTGAGCAGAGAGCCCGATGCAGGGCTTGATCCCAAGACCCTGAGATCATGACCTGAGTCAAAGGCAGAGGCTTAACCCACTGAGCCACCCAGGCACCCCTCTAGTTCACAACTTTTATATCTCATTCACTTCATCTTGATTTTGACTCTTTAACCTAACTTTTGCCTCATGACCTGATAGTGATTATAACTACTAAAATGTATTGACCTGTATGTAAATTTTATAGCTCAAGAGCCACTGTATCCCCTGGAAATACTGCCTAGTACATTTACATAAGAAAATTAGTAATCATTTGTGGATTGACCCTACCTATGTGAAAGACACTGAAGTAACTTATGTGCACTACCTCAGTTAATCCTCACAACAATATTATGAAGATTATCCCCATTTTATAGATAAGGAGATTGAACTTTAAATTGCTGCTTTAGGCTTCAAAGATGCCAGGTCTGACCGCCGCAAGCCCTGCCCCGTCTGACTCACAGGAGAAAAAGCCGCTGAAGCCCTGCTGCGCCTGTCCGGAGACTAAGAAGGCCCGCGATGCTTGCATCATTGAGAAAGGAGAAGAACACTGTGGACACCTAATCGAGGCCCACAAGGAATGCATGAGAGCCCTGGGATTTAAGATATGAGATGGTTTACTCTGTGAATGAATAATTCCTGAAGAATGAAGAAGATTCAGTAGTTGTGAGAATTCTTTGAGGAACTTTGATAAATGGAAAAAGTATTTATAATTTATTGAAAAAAAGGAAATATCTCTGGTCAAAAAAAAAAAAAAAAAAAAAAAA